>NW_027223071.1:0-169223 GCF_043380555.1 Nothobranchius furzeri
TAGGGCTGTCATGGTTGACACGTCTCTACAACATTGCGTGGTCATCGGGAGCAGTTCCTGTGGAGTGGCAGACCGGGGTGGTGGTCCCCATCTTTAAGACGGGTGACCTGAGGGTGTGTTCCAACTATAGGGGGATCGCACTCCTCAGCCTCCCTGGAAAGGTCTACTCCAAGGTACTGGAGAGGAGGGTCCGATCGATAGTTGAATTTCAGATTGAGGAGGAGCAATGTGGTTTTCGTCCTGGCCGTGGAACTGTGGACCAGCTCTACACCCTTGCAAGGGTGATGGAGGGGGCATGGGAGTTTGCCCAACCAATCCACATGTGCTTTGTGGATTTGGAGAAGGCTTATGACCGTGTCCCCAGGGGCACCCTGTGGGGGACGCTCCAGGAGTATGGGGTGGGTGGCTTTCTGTTAAGGGCCATTCAGTCCCTTTACCAGAGGAGCGTGAGTTTGGTCCGCATAGCCGGTAGTAAGTCGGACCTGTTCCCGGTGAGGGTTGGACTCCGCCAGGGCTGCCCTTTTTCACCGGTTCTGTTCATTACCTTTATGGACAGAATTTCTAGGCGCAGCCGTGGTGTGGAGTGTGTCGAGTTTGGTGGCAGGAGAATCTCGTCTCTGCTTTTTGCGGATGATGTGGTCCTCCTAGCTTCATCCAGCTCTGACCTTCAGCTCTTGCTGGGTAGGTTTGCGGCCGAATGTGAAGCGGCTGGGATGAGGATCAGCACCTCCAAATCTGAGACCATGGTTCTCGACCGGAAAAGGGTGGCTTGCCACCTCCGGGTCGGGGGAGAGGTCCTACCTCAAGTGGAGGAGTTTAAGTATCTCGGGGTCTTGTTCACGAGTGAGGGTAGGAGGGATCAGGAGATCGACAGGCGGATTGGTTCGGCGTCTGCAGTGATGCGGACGCTGAGCCGATCTGTCGTGGTGAAGAGGGAGCTGAGCCAGAAAGCCAGGCTCTCGATTTACCGGTCGATCTACGTCCCAATCCTCACCTATGGTCATGAGCTTTGGGTAATGACCGAAAGAACGAGATCGCGAATACAAGCGGCCAAAATGAGTTTCCTCCGTAGGGTGGCCGGGCTCAGCCTTAGAGATAGGGTGAGGAGCTTGGACATTCGGGAGGGACTCGGAGTAGAACCGCTGCTCCTCCGGATCGAAAGGAGTCAGTTGAGGTGGTTTGGGTATCTGGTCAGGATGCCTTCTGGATGCCTCCCTGGGGAAGTTTTTCGGGCATGTCCTGCCGGCAGGAGGCCCCTGGGTCGACCCAGGACACGTTGGAGAGGTTACATCTCCAATCTGGTCCGGGAACGCCTTGGGGTCCTGCCGGAGGAGCTGGTGGAGAAGGCCGGGGAGAGGACGGTCTGGAGCTCCCTAGTTGGGATGCTGCCCCCGCGACCCGGACCCGGATAAGCGGAGGAAGACGACGACGACCTAAGTTATACTTTTGTAATGCATGCCAGTGTTTGGTTTTTAAACCTTTGTTGATTTTGCTTTAGTTATTAGTGATGTTCCTAGACAGCAGGGCAGAGTAGCCATGAAGAGATACTGATGAAACTATTCATGTTAGAATGAGCAATTATTTAAAAAACAGCGTTAATATGGGAATGTGTGTTCAAGTTAGTTCTGAGATGCATGTTTTGTTTTATGTCAGCACTTGTGTGTAAATAAAATTTGTCTTTTTTAAAGAGTCGGTATTGTTTATTTGAAGTGTGTCAGGAGGCTGCAGCTCAGACTGGAGGTGGGTAAGCAAACTAGTTTAGAGTGTGACAGGATGATAGACTGGCTCACTGTCTAACTCTGTATTAGTGTTATATTAGAGCATCACAGGAGTTTGTGTGGATTTCAACATTTTAGATCCCATATTTATGTCATATGAATAGTAACATGACTGTGATACCAAATAAATATTAATTTGACTCAGTACTTTATCACATCAACAGCCACTCGTCCCAGCTGCTAACAGACGAGATCGTCTTCATTCAGATGGAAGCTGAGCTTTGCTGTGCCCACCGTGCACTCGCTCATAAATGGTGGTTGGACTGTTGCCCATCTCCTCCAGCACAGAGCATCCTTTCTTATAGTTTACCTAAATGTTCAGTGAACACCTCCCATACTACATCCCGTATCACATTAGTACAGCTGAAACATTTAACATCAACTTTATTAAAAGCAGGGTCAGTAGAGCTGTAAAGTTGTTGGAAACAATAGCTGCATTATTCATCAAACTATAGCTTGCTTAATGGTATGTATGAAATTGTAATTGTACGTCAAGTTTAAGCTACATAACATTTGATTAAGTGTTCATTGTTTGTTTATTTAGCAATAAAATTAATTTCTTCACTTGTTTCTCTTTTATCAGATCCAGTTGATGTGCTGCGGGCTCTGCAGGTTCCCTCTCTCCCCGAGGGTGTGAAGAAAGTCCCTGGCTTCTGCACATCCCGTCGCTCCAGCAGCCCTGATCATGCTTACCGCATCACCAAGAAGGCCCAGATCTCTGCCCCCACCAAGCAGCTCTTCTCAGGTAGTTCTCAGACTGATGCATAGTATTTAAGGTGACTGCTTCACAATAAAGATATTTATTTGTATATACTAAGTCATGTTTTAATATAGGTTTCATGATTTCACATAAAGAGATACTAAATTGATGGTTTTTTCTTCATATTTTCTAATGGTAAAAATTTTTATGGAATTTTTATTTTTGTAGTGGACAAAGTAGTGAATCTCATTAAATGTCATAGAAACAAATCTTTATGCTTTATATGAACGGATGACAAATAGAAAAACATAAATTACCTGGCTATTCCAGTTTAAATGTGAAATTTTGTTAAGTAAAAAATTTTTGAGTCAAAATAAAAGTTATTTAATATTTATAAACATTAAGACGTGCAGTAATGCTTTACTTTTTTGTAAGAAGAATTATGAAAAACATCTTATCAAAACGCCTCATTCATTCAATCATTCATTCGTTGGTTGAACTTCAGAGGAAGCGCACGTGACCTTCAGGACAACTTCAGGCTAGGGCTAAGCTAGCTTTTATGGGCACGGATACAAGCCAAGATATTTGTCATAATAGATAGTTGGCGGTTTTTTAACATTTATTTTGTTGTTTTACCGTGAGTAACTGCGTAATATTAAGTAAAGGACAGGAAATAGTAGCGAATACAAACATTTATGCTTTCTAGCTAGCTAACGAGCAGCTAATGTTAGCTATCTATCGCTAAACGACTTTCCGCCTTCTTTGTCCTGATTTCTCCCATTAATATATTCATGTAAGTTTTGATGATGATGATATATTTAGATGAAAGATACGATGAACGTTTGTTTTGTGAAGCAAAGGTTTGCTTATAAATTCGAGGCTAGAGTATTTTGAATACTCTTAATTTCCCTCTGGGATTAATAACGTACATTTGATTTGGATTGTTTTATAATGTGAAACGTAATTATTGCAGCTTGCTAACTAGCTTAGCTTTGAATTAATTTTGAAGCCTTTTAAATTTCAGAGAGAAAGTTTGTGCTTTGTTCTGATTTGTTAATTTGATAATTATGTGATTCTGCACTTGTGAATAGAAAATAAAAAGCCTCACTTATGTTAAGTAAAATCTTCTTAAGTACAAAATGATTTCCAGCTCTTTTTATGTTTGTTATTTTTTTGTACAGCCTGTTATTATTAGCTCACATCTTGATTCGTTCTGATGCATTTTAGTGTGGGTGAATTTCTCTCATTGCTTTATTTTCAGCGGTGCCACCAAACACAGCTCCTAGTGTCTTGTCTACTTTTTTGTGAACTATCACTTCTCATTTAGATGTTACCTGTATCTTTGATCAGTTCTTTCTATTTTATTTCCCTTATTCAAGTATTCAGTATAGTCACTTATTCACAGCACCAGAGAGCCACTATATTTTATACACAGGGTATGGGTAATCTAAACACACTTTTTTCTAAAGGGCACATTTATATGATTTATTAAATCTTTTTATTGGGGCATTTCTACCTTTTCTGCTAATATTTATTAAGTTTTTTATCTTTCCTTCCACCTTTAGGGCGTTTCCCAGAGAACTTCTCCATCATGGCTCTGATAAAGGCCCAGGCTGGTCTCCAAGCTTTCCTCCTCTCTATCTACAGTGAGCAGGGCATTCAGCAACTGGGCATTGAAATGGGACGCTCGCCTGTTTTTCTGTACGAAGACCAGAATGGAAAGCCAGCTCCTGAGGACTACCCGCTTTTCAAAGGCATCAACCTGGCTGATGGCAAGTCAGTAACCAGCAACACCAGTTTGTGACTGATTGAGATGAGTTATTTGTGGTTATGTGGGTGGTGGTGGTTAGGAATAGTATGATCTGCATGATGTAGGAGATGGTTGGTTTCTTTATTCTTTATTTGACATAAATGTTTGCTCACGGATTCTTCTTCTGTCACTAGGTGGCATCGCATTGCCTTCTCCGTTTCCAAGAAAAACGTGACTCTGCTGTTGGACTGCAAGAAGAAGATGACCCGTCCTCTTCCCCGGGGCAACAATGCTGTGATTGACACCAATGGCATCACAGTGTTTGGAGCTCGTCTGCTTGATGAGGAGGTTTTCCAGGTCAGAATCTTGAGAAAGTAAACCTTATTGTTAGGTGACTGAAAGCACTTCCACTGGTTCTACAAAGTTTAAACATTTCTGTTGAGTCTGAGATCATCAATAAATTATAATTGTTTTTGTTTGTTTTACAGGGAGACATCCAGCAGCTGTTAATTGCCTCCAACCCTCAGGCGGCCTATGACTTCTGTGAACACTACAGTCCTGACTGTGACTCCCCTCTTCCCAAGACCCAGGCTCAGGACCCAAACACATACGTGAGTAACACCACAGAACAAGTCCATGCAAATATAAGTTTCACCAAGGTAGAATAGCTCGAATAACCATTATTCTTCCCAAATTCGATCGACATTTATGTAGTTACAAAATGTCACACAGCCACATGGAAATCTAATTAGAACTAGCAAGACAAATGAGTAATTTGACCTAAAGTAAAAATCCTCAGACGGATATTGTACGCTGTACACTTTTAATTTTAGGCTCATTTATAGCTCCAGTAAAGCTGACCCAATAAGAGTCTGGGGACTTTATTTACGAGGGTCATGTTCTCCATAGACTTGAATGACAAAGTAATGTAAGGACAAAAATTAACTGCATCTAGATTGGATTTTTTTATTAAACCTTTTTCCCTTGAAAATAAATGGCTGCTTTTGTAGCGTAACCCTGGGTCCACACCGGGGGCATCAGCGGCACAAAACTGCAGCAAGACGTTTTTTTTTACTAGGTGCGTTAATCCACACTGCAAGCGATGCGGCATCTCTAACGTCCTCCTTGCTGGGCTTGTGAAGTCATCAAATCCCTTAAGACTTAATTCACCATTAAAGCAGGAAGAGGAAAAAGGACATCACATCCATGAAGAAAAACACGCTGTTGCGCTTCTTGAAAGATACTGGGACTAAATAAGCCGTGAGATCACACGTATAGATGTTATCTTATCTACATAGATAAGAAAGCACATCTCTGCAATAGGCTTTTATTTTGAAAATTACCGGACGTATTACACTGATACCAAGTGTGAATTCCTGTCTAGCCCTGTGTTATTTGCTGAAATTGACGCATCCCAAAAAGCGGCCCACGGCTAAAATATAACCCTGTCATGCATTTAGCAGCACACCACCACCTGAAAAGTTGGGTGCCATTGCCAGTTTGGATCAAACCCATAGACTGTATGGATTATATTTGAATTTGCAACGTTCTGATGCTGTTCAGCGCCACTGATGCCCCCAGTGTGGCCCCAGGGAAGATCAGGGGAAAAAAAAGAAGAGAAATATTTACAATAAGTTAAAAGTCCAACAAAATACCAGAGGCCACCCAACAGCGTAGACATTTCTATTCACTTTTTTGCCACTGGTGGTGTGGTCCAGTGGTTTTTACTCACGTTTCCCATTACAAAAAAAAATATTTGTAATTTTGCCATTTTCCTTTTACCTTTTTAAAGGAAAATTGTTTAGATTTTTTATTTATCATTAACTATATTTAGTAACAAAGCTTCAGCAGATGGACAGGCTGGTTAAAAGGTCCTCAGGCTCAGATTGGGTCATCTGATAACATCATCAAAGTCCTGCTCACCCTTTCTGTCTTCCTCGTGCATCCTCGTCTCATCAGCAGCAACAGGTTGTATCCATCCGATTTTCCCCTCACCATCACAATCTGTGTGTCCTGTGGTATTTAGAATAAACTTATGTTGCTCATCGTTTACTTCAAATAGATGCAGATCGAGCTAGATCCAAAGAGGCAGAACAGTACTCCTGCACACTGCCAACATGCAGTGGGAATTTATGTGCAATATTTCAGTGATTACATCATCTGAGATTGTAATCACTGAAATATTGCACATAAACAAGCTTGCTCCTGATATTTAGAAAAGCCGGATAGTCATGTTCCTTACAAAACTTTTCCCACTATAATGGACATTTTAATCACGATACACACTTTCAGTAGTGGACTAGCTGTCACTGTTTCCCGCTCTACTGCAATGGAACACAGAAAGGTAGGGGAAAAGGATGATACAATAAAACATGAACCCCTCCTTGTTTTATTCTGATAGATTGAAATGAAGAGAACCAGCTGAACACATAATTTATGGAAATTAAATTCAGATGATTATTCTGGTAAAGTTGTGACATAAAATTTGGCTAAAGTTTGATGTAGGAGGGGTCTTCTGAGACTGGTTGTGCACATCACATGCATAATAGGCTTTGCAAGCTTTTCCCAGAGTCGACATTCCTCATCGTCATTATCACAGATTTATGTAAACAAATAAATTTCATCTGCATTCATTCATTCAAAATACATGTTTCCAAGCTTGCATGCCTGGTCTGAATCAGTGGGTGTTTCTCAATGCCAAGGAACCTTGCCTTGATGTCTTGGCCCCGCCCCGGTTGCCTAGGAGATAGAAAGGTAGCGCGACTCAGGGTTGCGAATGACCACAGTCACCAACTCTTTGAACTGTGTGTACTGAAACTCTAATTTCCCTCTGGGATTAATAAAGTATCTGATTTGATTTGATCAACGGCCGCCAAGACGTGTTCCAATGTTCATGTTCTACCGAGGCGTGTGTTCTCCGTTTGTTAGCCGCTAGTTGAGCAGGATACACGGGAGGTGTCTTGTAGCCTAGCCTTGGTCAAAAATTGCCCACAATACACCTCTGCATTTTCAAAAAGACGGCGGACCAGAAGCCGGCAGCTACTTCAGGGACAATTTTCAAATTTAAAAGTAAGTCCGCTAATTTAAATGTTTTTTTTAGATCCAAAGAAGTAGGGCTGCTCAATAAATCGAATTTTAATCACGATTACGATCTGAGTTTTGAACGATTATAAAAAACAAAACAAGCCGATTATTTGCTCCTCCCGCCTGCGCTGCGCCGAGTTGCAAATTAAGCGCTCCTCCCACAGTGTTGCCAACTTTGTGACTTTGACGCTATTTCTAGCAGCTTTTCAGACCCCCTTCTTGACTTTTTAACTTAAAAGTACCTAGCGAAAACCTCAGAAACATCTCTGGTAACCCTTAGCTACTTTCTGGATAACTGTCGTCGACATTTCCTGCAGGTTAGCTAAACACTCCGCCTGCTCTCCGGACCGTTCTTCAGGACATTAGGAAAGGGAATGATGTAGTGATGTGTCGGTCGCTAAAGAGACGGCTCTCAGAGCCGGCTCCCTGTTGGAGTAACCAGAGCGAGTGACACACACACCGCACCTGCGGACTCCTGAGCCACTAAAACGGCTAAATGTGCGCGTGCGGCGTGCTAAACACACGAGCAGCTTGCCCTGATTGCTGTGAGACCGGGTTGGGGGGTGGGGGGTGCAGCTGTGGTTGGGACAATTATTACATTAATTGATGGACTTGTAAATAAATAGTTTATAAATAAGGTAGAAATAGATAGAAATAAGTTCCTCACGCTGATAAATAATAACTAATCTCTCTGAGGACACGGTGCTAGTGCACTCTCCAGCAGCACCTTGACACGACTAAAAACGTATTATGCAACATTTTGTGAACATCAATTTATTTGTGTTTATTTGTTATAAATGCCACTGTATAATTCTTGCTGTCAGTATTTGCAAGATATTGGTATTTGGGTCTGTACTGGTTAGACTTAAATGAGTTAAACCAAGGTCTATAGACCTTGGGTCATAAACTATGAGCTATAAGTATATTGGTCTTTTTATACTGGGAATCAGGAGTTATTTTAGTGATCATCTTGTTTCTTATTTTTGTCCTGATTGTGCCCTGAGCAATTTTATGACTGAATAAAAACAAATAAAATCAACATAAATTGAAAAATCGTCCTAAATAATCGTGATCTCAATTTCAGTCACCATAATCGTGATTATTATTTTTGCCATAATCGAGCAGCCCTACAAAGAAGTTATCTATGGTTGGTTAGTTGCTTAGTAGTTGCAGCTTCGGTGGCTAGCAGTTAGTAACTCACTTATATTTTTTATTTAACAAATATATACACAATTTAAAAAGTAAAAGGCTCGAGTCGTTATATATTTATATTGAAACTAATACGTATAAAATATAATGTAATCTCCTGTGCCACATGACTTTACGTGACCGCTGTGGAAGCTGCGGTCACGTGATGCAAGTCTTTTCTAGTCTTTCCCCTAGGAATTTTTCCAGCTGTGGTGGTGGTGGTGGGAGGGGTGAAATTATGACACGTCTCACCTTTATGTTAATATTGTTTTATTTGATGCACTCCACTTTGAACTGCACCAATCCAGCAACTGCTGCATTTTAATAACTAGTATTAAAGGTGATTACACCAATATTTGCACAAGAATAATTTTTGTTTTAAACTCTGTGACACACTTTGCAGGGGGATTTGGCGTTTAATTTTTCTTGGTGTCGGGAAAAACATCTCCTTCTGCCCCCTTTATTTGACTTTCTGCCCCCTTTATTTTGGTCCAAGATCATTACTGGGCTGGCCCTCTTAAAAACCTTCTACACCCATGCTTAGTAGACTTAATGAAGTATTTTTAAGCCAGTATAAAAATGACTGAAACACAAATGTACATGTTTGGCATTATTAGGGCTGGGGGTAAACGATTATTTTTAAAACGATTATTCTGACGATTATTTTATCGAATAGTCGACTATTCTAATGACTATTTAGAAAATTAATCTAATGATTATTTTTCTATTGCACAATTAACAAAAACCAGAAAATCTCAAATAAATTCCTCAAAAAAATTGATAAATTCTTACTGTAAGAGAATAAACACTACAGGCCTTCCATTTTGTATAACACTGCTTTTTTTGTGTTGGTTGGTTATGTTCTGATGACGTGTAGAACTTGGGAGTGCAGGCTGCTGCCTGAGAGGTGGTAGAAGATATAGTGTCTCCATGCTGCTTTGTTTTGGTCACTTATGTGCGTGAGGCGAGTGGTCTTACGGGTTAAACCAAACTCAGGTGATATTTTACACTAAACCGAAAACCCACAACACTCTAAATGTAATAAAAGGGAGATCTACACCACAAAAAAGATGAACTCTAAACCAAAACGTAACAGCTTATCCCAACGCAAGAAGCTGTTAGCGAAGATGCTAACAGTAGCTTTACCAACATTAAGTTCAAGTTACCAAGTTTAAATAAACCAAAAACACCCGGCAGCAAACAGACCAGCACGGAGGAGAGACTGCTACCACCAAAACAGCTCTCCTCGTGTCTGAAAGAAGCTCCTTAATGAAGGGAGAAGCACTCCCGGTGATTTTCTACATCTGCGGTAGACACGAAGCAGCGCATCTGACCCCGGAAGTTGTCCGTTGCTGGGAGACGAAGGGGCAAAACAGGAAAATAATCTAGTAGTGGACGGACGTTGTTCCGGGTCTTCTGTATTTGGCGGAGATGTTAGTGAAGGTGGAGAAGAGGGCGAACTAGAGGAAAAACAGGCAGATTCCTCCTCTATTTACAAACTCCTGGGGATGCAACAAGTGAGCGCGGTGCGTCGACTTCCGGATCTGACGTCGACAAATTTTTAGAATCGAGCCGTCGACTTCGTCAAGGCTTCGCTACAGCCCTAGGCATTATTGACCAATACCTTTGATTTAATTTATTTGTTAAGAACATCAAGATACATAACAGTGAACATTATAATAAAGTACATTTTTCTAGTGCCGAGAGGAAACAACCCATAGAAGCACTGATTTGTTCTCATTTCAGAGAAAAATAGAACAGGTCAGATGCACCTAATAAATAAAATTACTAACAACTAACAAACTCAGGAATCTGTTTCTTTGCTTCATTGTTCTGGTGCTGAAAACATCACTAATGCGGATCAAAGGAC
Source organism: Nothobranchius furzeri (assembly GCF_043380555.1). Taxonomy (NCBI): domain Eukaryota; kingdom Metazoa; phylum Chordata; class Actinopteri; order Cyprinodontiformes; family Nothobranchiidae; genus Nothobranchius; species Nothobranchius furzeri. The sequence continues at coordinate 10,371 of NW_027223071.1, forward strand.
ATCGATGAATGCACCTCCTATTTATAATTTGGAAATTAGTGGGTGTGGTATACATCAATACATTATTTTAAATCTGAAATTGATATGGATTGATCAGAAGTTGTTTATTTATAAGCTATTGTTTATTTGAAAACTATTTACAGAGTTTACAGAGCAGCCTCAGAATTGAGATTAAACATTTTTATCACAATAGTAAAGGAACTATTACAGAACAAGTTTTTCAATTAAATAAGAACATTAATATTTAAGTGCATGAATTAATACATCTGAACTCATGCAGTAGGAACTAGGAAATATGAAATACTAGAACCAGACACAACTTTTTAATTTTGTTTTTATTTTAATTTGATTAAACAGAAGTTTTTCCTAACGTTGTTGGCATTTTTCCCACACACAGTTAAACAAAACAATGTTTATTAAGGTGTGTGTGTGTTTGTGTGCGCGCGTGCGCGCGTGCGTGTGTGTGTGTAAGAGAGATAGAGAGAGAGAGAGTTAAAATTTAAAAAACCCGACCGGAGCGGAGGCAGTGACTGACGCGACGCAATCCGTTTTTAGCTCTGTCTTGTCAAATGCACCACGTACGTTACAAAAAAAAAAGTAGCTTTAAATATTCAACCGAAAAAGAGGCGAGCTGAAGAAAACCTAGGGAGTTCAGAAGAAACATGTGCAACAGTGAAGCAAGCGCAGAGAGATCCGTTGTCTGTGTGCGTGCGTGGCGGGCGCTCGATGTGACTGGCCAATCACAGAGCGTGAAGACAGTCAGTTACCCAATCAGGATTTTCCTTCAGCACGGTTACAGATTTTTACGAGTTTTACTTGTTTAATGCTCGTATTCGTCAAAAATGCTTTATTCAATTCAATTCAATTTTATTTATAAAGCGCCAAATCACGACAAGAGTCGTCTCAAGGCTCTTCACATAATAAACATTCCAATCCAGGTCAGTTCATTAAGCCAATCAGAAAAAATGTTTCCTATATAAGGAACCCAGCAAATTGCATCAAGTCACTGACTAGGGTCAGTGACTTCACAGCAATCCTCATACTAAGCAAGCATATAGCGACAGTGGAGAGGAAAACTCCCTTTTAACAGGAAGAAATCTCCAGAGAATCCTGGCTCAGTATAAGCAGCCATCCACCACGACTCACTGGGGATCGAGAAGACAGAGCGCGCGCGCACACACACACACACACACACACACACACACACACCAAACAATGTGTCTGTGGTTACATTGTGATTTCTTAGTAAATATTCTACTTGGTGAGAGATAAACTTTATTGTATTTATCCTAGTGAATCTATAATTAAACGGGTAAACTAGTAGTAGCACATCCAACGTCAAGGAAAGCAAAAAGTTATCATCAGGAGAGGGAGAATGTTTAAGTGGTTAGCAGCAGTGTGCTAGTCGATGGCCCCCTCCATGAGGCCACCACAGCTCAGTAGAACATCACTGTAGCTTCTTCTGGGGAGAAAAACACTTAGAGCATACCGGATCCGGCTCATCCCTAGCTGTAACCACCCTGCCCTGCCTCCTCCTCCTTGCTGCCTGCCGGCTGTGATCACAAGCAACAACAGAGTAGTTCCCGCTGCTTCTTTGGGAAACAGCGCAAAAAAATTTCAATAAAACTTAGGATCTTGTAGGAGTGGCGCTGGGATTTCAGCCATGGCAGGCTGCCACGGCTATGCCTATGTAAGGGAAACACTGTGTTCCATTTAACCGTTTTCGTTGACCAAGGAAGGGCAGCGTCCTCGTAAGTAAGGCGCCTGCCCTCGCAAGACATCGCCTCGCAAGGCCAGGCGCCTTGACATTGAGAAACACCCAGTATAAACGTTTGGTTGCTAGAGGACTCTTACTCTGTCATGTTGAATCTGTTGAGATGACTGCTTCTTGAATGGATATAAGTTAGTGTGGTTATATTCATTGGCTTTGTTTGTTTATGATTTTCTCTTTCATCAGGGTTGATTTTCTGCTGACATCTTTTTGTCAACACCTATAAGCTACTTGTGCAGACTCTGATGAACTGAGAAATTACAGCTTTAATTTGTGTCTGTCTATTTTGCTGTCTGGTGCAGTCTTTCAACACATGACTTTGGTCTTTCACCTTTGGCCTTTGCAGTCTCTCATTCTTTCTGCTTTTCACCTGCTTTCATGAATCCTCCTGCCCCATTCAACCCACTGCTTTGGTTGTTTGCTTACAACCAAACAAAACCTCCACCTTTTCTTTCTTTTTGGTACTTTGATGAGGAGCAGGATGACCATGAATATCCATATTATTATGAGGAAACCACAGGCCTTCCCTCCTCATCTTCATCCCCCTCTCCCCAACCAGGGGACCACAAGCAGCAGGTAAAGTGGGAGCAAGAGAGAGGGAAGACACTAGTTGGGTTTGTGGAAGGGAAGGGCAATGAGAGAATGAGAGGAGCATTCAAACAAAAACACATTCTGATCATTTAAATATAATTCAAATTATCATAATTGCTGAAAAAAATTCTTTGGAAATGTTTATAAAAGTTGTTTAAATTTAACTTCTGAAAGCCTCTCATCACTTCATACTTCCCTTTTATTTAATGTCTCATTTCCTCATTAAGAATGATCTCCTACACATTCGCCTTATTTCATCTACTTGTGTCACACAGGATTACTTTTGCACCTTGTGATATTTTTGTCCTTATGTCATCCACATGTTGTCTTTTAAGTATGTGTGTTCACACGTGGCCATGTGAGGGCACTGGGGAACTGAAGGTCCAGCTGTGTCTCACACACACACACACACACACACACACACACACACACACACACACACACACACACACACACACACACACACACACACACACACACACACACACACACACACACACACTTTCTATGTTTTTTTATTACTCCCTCTTGTAGAAGTAATTTGTCCAACTATTTTATTTTGTTCTTTTACAATTTAGACCTAAACTAAAAGTCTTTGAAATTAAATTTCTGAGAAAATATAATTACAGTTTCCATCATATAATGTAATATAAAAAGAGAATATGCAAATACAACTAAGTTTAGAAAACCTGAGTTATTTGATCTTCCTTTTTACATTATACATAAATACCATTTCATAACCACACAAGAAGACACTAATACTTTTGGTTTTCTGATTCTTTCTGGTGTTTCACACATTTTACTTGCTTTCCTTGCATGTTATTTTAAAATAAACTTATTCTGTTTGGGTTCTTAATTTTGCACGATTGTTTAATGAAGGATCCTTATTGTCCTGCTACTTGCATGTTTGTGACGGAGATTTAAGAACACCGCATGCACTTACTTTAGTTTTGCATCATCTGATTATCTTTTTTATAGATTTCAAAATAGAGATATATTCAATGCCTAGTTTTACATCAAAGGTTTGTATGATGGACTGTGAATGCTTATATACTAGTTTAAAAATCCATTGGTGCTGTATTACATCTATGGGTTGTCATTTCACCTTGAAAGCTTGTTTAGATCTTAAACTATATTATCTTTTTATTAGTAGTGGCATGATTTACAAAAAATACCTGTGTATGGTCTTTTTTCCCACATTTTATCATTTTATAAAGCACGTGTTTGCATGTCTTCTGAGTTGTTTCTTTTGCATGGCTGAACAGCTGGAACCTTTTCTGTTTTCCAGTTCAACTGTTTCATGCTTTATTACCCAACAGGTGAATAATTTGTGAGCTTTTTGTGTTGTGTGACTAGTGTGTGTGTGTGTGTGTGTTAAACAGCCACCTTTACCTGACCATTCACATCCTCAGTGCCTCTACTAAACCATGGTGCCCAGTTCCTAACTGAACAAAGATGCTGCTTTATCATGTGACAGTGGGAATGGCATTACTGGAGAGAACAGCAAAAATACCAGTTTAGAACTTAAGTCAAAGTAATGAAATTGTATTGTTTATTGTGCATTATAGGTTTGTTTTTCATAATATTGTTTATTTTAGATGTATTTTAAAACCTGATCGTCTGCTGTATCCAGTAATGCCTGCACAGTCTCAGCAAATCGTCCAAGCCTTAGCCATCTTTATGTCACTGTGTCTCAAAACATCCACTCTTGTCTTTTTCTCTTTCTGTCAATCCCTTGTTTGTGCTTTTCATCTCCCTCCCAATCCCTCTGTGTATCTTTGTCATTTTCTACCCTCTCTATGTTTTTTGTCTATGCACTTCTTCATACTAAACATTATAATCGTGGATATTAGAAGAAGGCACCCAGTGGGAAAGCAGCTCCCACTAAATCAACTAAACCCACTCCAGCTAAGTCAGCCAAGTCTGGACCTTACAAACTGGTCGTCAAGCCACCCATGCCCACCAAAGCTGTCAAGTCCTCTACAGCTAAGCCATCCAAAGCTAAACCCACTGCTGCAGGCATCTTCTTGTCAAAGATCAAACCAACAACAGCAACTAAAGCCAAAACCACAGCTGTCCCAGTTAAGAATGGCAATGGTAAAACAGCTTCTCCAAAGAAACCCAGTGGTGCATCTAAAGGTAATGGCAATGCCAAAACTGAGGCCAAAAATGGGAAGCTTGTAGGTGAAACAAAAGTTAATGGAAAAGCCTCTGCCGAGAAGAAAACCAATGGAAATGGAAAAGCTACGGTTGGGTCTAAGGTGAATGGAAATGGCGGAGGTAAAACTACAACAAAGAAAGCCAATGGAAATGGCAAAACTACCACTGAAGTCAATGGCAAAGCTGAAAATAAAGTCAATGGTGCAGCAAAAGCAAATGGGAACAACAAAGTTTCTTCAGAAGCCAAAAAGAAAGATGTTAGCAAAGTGGCTGGAAATAAGGCAAAAAGTGAAACCACTACAAAAATGAACTCTGTAGATAGCACGGCCAAGTCAGCTGTTAATGTAGTCGCTACTAAAGCACCGAAACCCACAAAAATAACAAAACCAGAACCTACAAAGGTTTCTGCCACCAAATCTCCAAAAGCAAACATCGAAGAAAAAGCAGAGCTGAAAGAGAAGACAATAGCTAAAAGTGTGTTCAACAAAGTCCCTCCGATCAAACCAACAACCAAAAAGTTTTCTGTCCCAACAAAAGAAGCTCCAACACGTGCCCCTGTTCGACCTACGCTGCTCAGACCCACAAAGTTCAAGGACATGGACAACAACGTTAAGTCCCACCACAGACCTTTCCCACCGTTTGGTGAGACTGCACTGCGGGGAGCTTCGGTCCCAGCTAAGAGAACCGACATTCCCCAACAGGTACAACATGAAGATTCATGTTTGGGTCAACATGTCCAGAGATGTTTGTCCCGTCTTCCCAGTCTGTTTATCAGCCTTGACCATCATCAAAGTAAAATCTTTATATGCCTCTTTATTTTTGTCGTGTTTCATGACTAGTCGATCCTGCTTTAGGTCGACAGCCATGCACATTTTGATGATGCACAAGTTGGATGTCAGATTGGAAGTTGGTTCAAATCAGGCTAACAAGCTGACTGCGTTCTCATCTTTCCATATATCCTATCATTCTGACAACCTTCCCAACTTCTTTGTATGATATGATCCAGCGGTGCACATTGAAGCATGGCTTCACTGTTCTTTACTTGATCTCATACTAAAACTGGATCTTAAAACCTGAGCAGCTAGAGGACTCTGTTTTTCTTCTTTATGGAAACAGTTAAAGTAATGGTCAAACAAATGAGCATGGATTTCTATGGTTAAGAAACGTCTTTCTTAAAAACAGCTTCACAGAATCTAGAGAACTTTTGAGTCTTAACTTTATGACACTACATAGTTTGACCTCTTTTTTTAAGGTGAAAAATGTGTATGTTCAGGAGTTGATCAAGTTAAATGTGTTGCTGGTTAATGTTCTGTGAGGCTGTTGGTTTCTGTGTTATTTGGTCTTCAATGGATGAAACTAAACATGCTGAAGCATCAAGCTGTAATGTTTCCATCTTAAGGGATGGATATTTACCCTTTTTGGAAACTTGGCTTGTGAGCTTAAAACAGTGAAAATGGTTTAACAAAAGCATGAAAAGAAATTTCAGATGAGAAAAGTCAATAACTGTTAAAATTCTGCATCTGGCAAATTTTAAAGTCATTGATAATTCAATCCAAGCCTAATTGAAATTTCTTTTCTAAAATTAATTTTTACAGGTTTAAAATTGTGAGTTGCCAGTGAAACAAAAATGTGTCTGTCTGGCAATCACAATTTTATTTTGCTTTCCAATTTCTTCTTTTTTACTCATGACCTACAAGCAGATTATAAACTAACCCTGCTCTCAATCAAATCTGCTTACTTCCTCCCTGCTCACCACTTCCTGTCTACCTGACCAATCAGGATGTAGACACAGAATATTCTGAGGCTGGCCACACCCCTACAGAGACTGATTATTACTATGAAGAGATGGTCCCACAGCCAGACGGTGAGGTGGTTGGACAAGAAGAAATACCTGTACAGGTAAAAAGAAACGGACACACATCAAATCTAGCTTTTACATATCTTAGAGAATAAGATAGGATTAGGTTAGTAAAATCCAGGATCTCTAAAGTTAACCAATACAACTGAACCAACTGAATCAAATGAAAACGGTGTACCTGTATGACTGTGAGCCCAGTCTTAAGTAGATTAACAAAGTAGTAATACCTCTGTTCCTCTTTACTCTTCTAACACACACTAATCTATTAAAGGCACCGATGCCTTGTAACAAGATGTGAGAGAAAACGTGTTTTAAAAAAGAATGTACCACATTCATCTGCGTTTATCATCAGATATTTTTATGTGGTTCTCTTTTTCTCTAACAAGATTTGCTGTTTGTTCTCATCTCAAGAATCTTGGTTGATATTGTTGGCATCTTGAGATGAGAACAAAAATCTTGTGGAAAACAGGTCCACATGTGAGTATTTGATGTTCATATTTAACCACAGAAACAAAAGCAGATGAATATAATGCATTCTTGTTTGAAAGTACTTAACAGAACACAGTTGTTAATGAGTTACTTCGTTGTATTTATGTTTAGAAATAAGATGGGTATCTGACAGCTCATTTGCAACATAAAGCACGTTTGTATTTTTTTAGTTTGTTGGATTTATTTTGATATTACGTTTTAATGCTACAATGTTTAGCTATGTTTACTCGGGTAAAAACAACAAAAAGAAAAATCTAACATGTTTGTGTTCAAAAGGCTTTGAATGTGCTACATTCTGCCTGTTTATTTTTGAGAAAATGTAATATATATTCCCAATGGATTTTTATTTGTAGTATACCATGTATGGTAAGTACAGACGCAAGATACCGTTTTTGGCTTTGCATGGTACAGCAGATAGAAGAAGCCCGTTTTCACAAAGTTTGTTCTTATCTCTTCTGTGATATCTTGAACCTAAGTTAAGTTGATTAGAATGTACTTTTATTTTCAAACTCATAAATAAATATGAATACTCATGGATCGATAATGAAAGGCTTTGGTGAAAACCTGCTGCTGTTAGAGAATATTAAGTAATTGACATAAGACTTAAAGTGACAGGACACATCTGAAAAAGTCAGCCTGGATCAACATTAGGCACTATCTCTGAGCTCTACATGTCTTTTTTTGTCCTAATGTCACATTATATTTGCAAAAGGTAAGATTAATTTATTTGAATGTGCTCCTTTCTTTCATACCTTCTTGTTGTTGCTGTTCATCTTCTTTTACTAACATCTTTCCATCCTGCTCATCTCCTTACTGCTTCTTCCATCCTTTTCTTCCCTTGTTTAATTCTTCCTTTTCGGACCTCTGTATCCTTCCTATTGCGGCTTTACTGAACCCATCGTAGCCCCAGGTCGAACCAGCCTTGGTGGGAGAGGAGGTAGATGCCACCAAAGCGGGCGATGTTGGTGAAGAAGTCTTCACTGAGGAGTATGTGACTGGAGATGTGGGCCTTAAGGAATACGACTATGCCTACAGAGACTACAATGAGCCCTTACCAGAGACCGGAGAGGTCGATGCCTACATGGGGCCCGCCTTGTCCGCTGTGACGGATGAGGGAGGCGTAAGTCATTTTGCTGCTGAGGCAAAAAGAAAAATCAGTTTCAACCAACAAATTGTTTTCAGTGTCCTCCAAGATGATATTGAGTTTTTTACCTGTCACAGTTCAATACAGGAAAATATTTTTTAAATTTACTAAGTTTTTTTTAATGAGACAGAAATTCTTATTTGTAGTGGTTAACAACACCACACTTGCCTTTAAATTGTGTTCCCCCACCCCCTCTTTCCAAAACCTGCCATAGTAGCGATAATGTCAACAAGCTTTGTTTAATCGTTCACTATCGTCCACTTATCCGGGGTTGGGTCGCGGGGGCAGTAGCCTAAGCAGGGAGGCCCCGACTTTCCCCTCCCTAGCAACTTCGGCCAGCTGCTCCGAGGGAATCCCAAGGACTTCCCTGACCAGCTGAGAGACATAGTCCCTCAAGCGTGTCCTGGGTGTTCCCTTGAATCTTCTCCCAGTTGGACTTACCCAGAATACCTCACCAGAGGGTATCCTAACCAGATGCCCGAGCCACCTCAACTGGCTACTCGTGATGTGGAGGAGCAGCGGGTCTACACCGCTGAGCCCCTTCCGGATGACCGAGCTTCTCGCCCCATCTCTATGGGAGAGCCCAGACACTGTGGAAATAACTCATTTTGGCCGCTCGTATCTGCAGTCTCATTCTTTAGGTCACTACCCAAAGCTTGTGACCATAGATGAGGGTAGGAACGTAGATCAACTAGTAAATCAAGAGCTTCAGAATCGGTGACAAAGGGCAGCCTTGGCGGAGTCCAACTCTCACGGAAAACGAGCCTGACACTGTGGGAAATGCGTACCAAGCTCTGACACCGGTCATGCAGGGACCTAACCGCTCGTATCAGAGGGTCTTGTACCCCATACTCCGAAAGTACCCCCCACAGGGCCCCCCCAAGGTACGCGGTCGAACACCTTCAAATCCACAAAACACTTGTAGATTAGTTGGGAAAACTCCCACACACCCTCCAGGATGCCCTAAGGGTAAAGAGCCGGTCCAGTGTTCCAAAGCTAGAATGGAAACCATATTGCTCCTCCCTCTGTAGTTGGAACACATTCTGCGGTCCCCCTTTTAAACCCTCCCACTGTCTTTATGGGTGACCTCGCGAGGAAAGTTGACCATTGGGCAGGATTGATGGTTTATCCCTTGAGGTCCACGTGACGGGGGTGAGGTGGTGCTCACTCCTCACCCCCGTCACGTGGACCTCAAGGGATAAACCATCAACCCTGCTCAATGGTCAACTTTCCTCGCGGGGTCATACCCATTAGGACAGTGGGAGGGTTAAATAGAGGGACCACCACCCCGGTCTGCCAATCCAGTTGAACTGTCCCCGATGTCCATACGATATTGCTCTAGTTAAATTTTACTAAATAAAATTTGTTTTTTAAGCTAAAAATGTTCAACTTTAAATTTCAGTTGTTTCTACGGCAAGCTCAATCAGTCAAAGAGGAACACATATTTGAATGCAATTCAAGACCTTGAAGGTGTGTTAGTGGTTGAAACTGACTTTTTCAATGACAATAATGCTTTAGCTGTTACCAAAGTAAAAGCTGTTGGGAATACTAATAAATGTAAGCAGTAGCTCTCACATACACTGAAAAAAAGGCATTTTTAAGTAAAACTGTCAATAATGTCATTTTCTCAGTGTATGGCTTTTTATTGTTATTGCTAAGCTTTTTCATGCAATAAGTGTTGAAAAGTAATGGACCCGCTCGGTGGAAAACATAATAGTCAATGATGTTTGAAGGAAGGCTTTCATGCCTTTCACAACAACACAGGTTGTAAATTTGTTCTTTTACTATAATACAGGAAACGTTTTAGTTTATTTTCTTGGTGCCTGTCGTATATTTGAATGAACTAGACTTTTGTTTTGCTTTGCAGTTTCCTGTGTAAGTATGTTTATAATGACAGAACTATGTTCCTGGGTACTTGTGTTTTCCCTCAGGCCGCCTTTAGAGGCCAGAAAGGAGAAAAGGGAGAACCTGCTGTTTTGGAGCCTGTGAGTCGCAAATTCTCTTGAGCTTTTTATTTAGAGGGTCTGATTTTGTTAAATGATGAAAACTTTACTCCATCATAAGATATGAATTCTGGGTTTTTAAAGGAGCCAATAATTAGAAGTTAAAATTGGAGAAAGACTCCAAGGTTTTTGGCCAGTTATTTATTCAGCTCATATTTGAGAAGTATTCTGTTTTATTGTGTTTATATTTTAAATTATTTCCTATTATTAGATTTCTGCAAGGTGCATTCTGTTTTCTTTCTTTTTTTAATTCTCAGTTGTTTTATTTATTTTGTCCATTTTAGGGCATGTTAATAGAAGGTCCCCCAGGGCCTGAAGGGCCTGCAGTAAGTCCGTCATATTTATTTAGTCTTTATGAAAATTATTAGACCTTATGATTTTCCTCATTTCAACTGGTATTTTTAAGTTGCACTTCTACTCTGCTGAAAAATATAAAAATCCTACATTTCCTTTTCAAGGGACCGTCTGGACCACCTGGATCATCTGGACCTCCTGGTTCTGTGGGAGACCCTGGAGAGAGGGTAAGTAATATTTTCTTCTTTATTCTATTCAGGGCAGATTTGTGCATCAGTAGTTCTGAGGAATGTGTAATTACTGCTATTTTAGAGCTTTTTCTGCACTTCTGTCAGCTTCATCAATCCTCTTCACCCTGCAGGGTCCTCCTGGTAAAGCTGGTCTGCCTGGGGCTGATGGAGTCCCTGGACCTCCTGGAACCTCAGTCATGCTTCCTGTGAGTCACTTGTACCTTTTGATCATGGGTGTGATTCTGCATTTTCACTAGATTTAGTCGTTTTGTGTTTAACTCGGACTGATATATGGAATTTTCATTATGGTCGCTCAACCAAACAATTTGGTCAATCAGCTACATCTTACAAAGACATTTTGGGTTCTGTTTGTTAGTTTTTGTTGTTCAGTTATATTTTCTCCGATTCGACACACGGATCTGCTTCATATCTTCTGTTTTTCTTCCTTTCTTTGCAGTTCCGTTTTGGCAGGGCGGCGGCGATAAGGGTCCCGTTGTCTCTGCACAGGAGGCCCAGGCAGCCGCCATCTTGTCTCAGGCTAGGGTCAGTCAGAAACTTTTATGTCACCTGTTCACTGTGCACTTAGGGGATGTCTGATGCTTTACTGTTACCCAGTTAGAAATAGATTTATACCATTTTGGGCAGGTTTTATTTTTCCTTGCATAGAAAAAGCCATTTTAATTAGAAAAATGCACCAAAATACAAATTAAATTTGTGACAATTGAAACTTGGGCTGAAAGTTTAATACAGGCTGCTAACGTAAAACCTACAGAAAATATTTCTGATTTAGAAAGAAGATTTCTGCCACAGATTCCTGATAAACAGCCATATCATCACTATTGATTTAGAGATGTAATTTTCTTTAGATGGCACTGAAAGGACCTCCTGGACCAATGGGATTCACCGGGCGCCCTGGACCTGTGGTATGTTTCCCTTTGTTTTGTTGTTTATACCAAGAGGTTTTTTTTTATTGTTAACAATGTTTTACTCAACAGATTATTCATGAACTCTTTATTGTTATGTTTCATTGAACTGCGCCCGCCCAAAGATTTCAGACACATATATTTTTTTATGATTTTGTTTTGTGTTGCAAATGTAATTGTTTTCATTTAAATATGGATGTCAACAAATTAATTGTTTCATTTGTTGTAGGGAAGTCCAGGAAGCTCTGGGCTGAAGGGAGAAAGTGGAGATCCTGGTCCTCAGGTAAACCAGTCGCTTCTCCAAACTGGTGTTGATCATTTATACCGGCCACCAATCACAGACATTTGTTTGTTTGTTTGTTTTTAGGGCCCCAGAGGATCACAGGGGTTGCTGGGTCCTCCGGGTAAATCAGGAAGAAGAGTGAGTAGAAACAGCCACTTTGTTTCTGTTTAGTTTTTATTTGTTGTATTTGTTGTTATTAGGGCTGCAACAACGAATCGATAAATTCGATGAAAATCGATTACTAAAAGCGTTGGCAACGAATTGCGTCATCGATTCGTTGTGTTGCGCAACTCTTCCAAAAGCCCCCTCCCCTCCTGCCCGCCGTTGCGCGCAGACCGGTGCAGAGCCGGCAGGTGTTTGTAAGAGGAACATGGCAGAAGCAGCGAGACCCCCAAAAAGTAAAAATTTCTAAAGTTTGGGAGCATTTTCAGTTAAATCAGGCGAAGACATGCAACGTTTGTAGGTCAGACTTAGCATGGCACGGGGATACAACGGTGATGATGCAGCGTCTTAAACGCAAGCATGTCAGAATCATCAGCGAGGAAGGCGAGAGCTCGGTGTCCGGGTAAGTTAAAAACTTTTCAAAAGTGATTCACCCAAGCCCCGGATTATTACACAGGCTAGACATGCTCTAAGCTCGTTAAAAAAAGTCTATAAAATTGTAAGCGCGACGCTATTAGATAGGCGGGGGGGGGGGGACGGACTGGACTCGCGCCGCTGCGAACCGGTTCCGCCGTCACATTCCCGCAGAAACTGGTTGATCACACCGGGGCCAGACTACTAACATGTGGCTTCACAATGTCCTCAGAAGCGAAAACGCTTTTAAAAGGGAGGGAGGAGTCCTAACTGTTGCTGCAGGCGTGTTGTGTGAGAGTGCAGTTATATACTGGTTAATATATTTTTGGGTTCAGTTGCTTTCATGTGGCCTAATGTGAGTCTATTTGGGATCATTGGAATGATCAGCAGCATTTCTTGATGTGACTTTATGGCAGTTGCCCAGGGCATCATCACAAGGAGGATGGCATTCATTTACTTTTGTTTTATTTGGGGTTTTTTTCAGTCATTTTTGGAAATAGTGATTAATTTTGATTAATTCACAGCCTATGTTTAATTACATTTAAAAATTAGTTGTTTGACATCCCCAATTATAATAAATGTCTACAGATGAGATCAAACAAAACAGATGAGAATTGCCCTTAAAGAGCAAGTCACCCCCAAATAAACTTTTTTTTTTGCTGATAAACTAAATAAACGAGTGTCTAATCGTGCTGCAGACACGTATCGTCAATAATTTGGCACTTCAGTGCATCTTAGTTAAAATTTAAATATTCTGCCTAAAACTGGCAGTGTTGTGCCGTTGTCAGGTAAAAACTCTGCACTGTATTTTAATTTAAATCAGCCACCGCTATTGGCTAAGAAGTATGCTATGATGTAAACTGGTACATTATGATGTCACAATGCTGTCGTGAGCCTTAGTGTGTGTGTATTTGTTAGCGGCTCCGCCCTCTCGGTCTGCCAGGCAACAGCATGTGTTGCATTTTTCAAACATGAAGTGGGAGTGGAGTTAGACTCTGGTAGGGGTTGACTTGCTCTTTAAGCTGTTTAACTTGGACCAAGCATTTTAGGTCACAGATAGGTGTAGCTTAGGGTCTCTGTCTATACACCTTATAAGACAATTTAGGTGATGGCATGTTGTTTTTCTGCTATTGAACTGTTTTCTAATAATGTTGTGTTTAATAAAGTGAAGGAAAGAGAAAAATAACGTTTCCCTAGCAGTTTTTAAAAATGTCCCTATGTAATCCGATTAATCGTGTCGAGACCCCATCCGATTAATCGATTATCCAAATAATCGTTTGTTGCAGCCCTAGTTGTTATCACAGATTCTACACATGCTAACACAGAGATTATAATTTGTAACAAACACTTGTGTTTTTTCAGAGGTCCAGGATAGCTCTGTGTTTTTTTTTATAAGGTCGTTTTGGTCCTGTAATCTTTTTTTGCAAACACGACCAAACAGAATCTTATTTGGGTTGTTTTAGTTGGTAAAAACAAACTTTACATTTAAAGTTTGTTTTAAAACATTTTAATATTGTCTGCTTGTGCTCTCAGGGTCGCGCTGGTGCTGATGGGCCTCGGGGAATGCCCGGAGAGCCCGGATCTAAAGTAAAGTATTCACTCTGTTATCATATTTGTCAAATAAAAACACAGGTTATTCCCTAAATAATAATTATTTGTGTTTTTTATCTATTCTGTTTGGTGTAGTCGTTGTGCCTTATGGTTTGTGTGTTCGTCTCAGGGCGATCGTGGCTTTGATGGTCTTCCTGGTTTGCCTGGTGACAAAGGACACAGGGTAAGTTCTTGGTAATGTGTAATGTATCCATGTGATATCATCGACGCTTGAATAACTGTTTGGGTTTTTTGGAAGTAGATGAAGTTTTCTGTGTTCTGATTTCTTCTGCTTTGGATCTTGTCAGGGTGACCCGGGACCAATGGGACCACCAGGATCTCAAGGAGAAGATGGAGAGAGGGTATGCACTGAAACAGAAAAACATCTAAAATACTTCAGTAATCTTACTTTGTGTTACTTTATATCAGTTTTGTCAGCATTTATTCACTCTTGTTTCTGTTTGTAGGGAGACGATGGAGACGTCGGACCCAGGGGTCTCCCAGGTGAACCCGTGAGTGTTTCCATGGCAACCAAAGAGATTTAACAGCTCATTTTGATTTTTATTGGCTGTGCATATTTACACATAATTTATTCACATACCGTATTTTCCAGACTATAAGTTGCACTTTTTTTCATAGTCTGGCTGGTCCTGCGACTTATATACCAAAGTGACTTATGTACCAAATTATGTATACCGTGCTGCTGCGGGCCGGCTCCAGACCAGGAATGAGCTCCCCTGCCCCGCCATCACCTGCTGGAGACCGTTGCGCGCTGCTGCGGGCCGGCTCCGGTCCAGGTTTCAGCTCCTCTGCCCCGCTGGGAGGGTTTCAAACACCGCCATCACCTGCTGCAGCCTGTGGCGTGCGGGGTACTGCGGGCGCTCTCCCCACCCACTGGGAGGGTTTGAAACACCGCCATCTTCTGCTGGAGACCGTGGCGCGCTGCTGCGCCCTGATTGTTTATTCTGTTATTATTACCGGTACTTGTCTTGCAATGTGAAACGCTTGGTCTCAGATTTTGTAAGAAAAGTAATAAAGTTTCCCCCCAAAATGCGACTTATAGTGCGACTTATATATGTTTTTTTCTTCATTATACATTTTATGGCTGGTGCGACTTATACTGCGGAAAATACGGTAGTTGAATTTGAGAGTATTGTTTTAGACCTTGAGTTTTCCCTGTTACTGAGTTTTATCTTACCCTAGATGTGTTTCTGTCTTTGTCTTTAGGGACCCCGTGGTCTGCTCGGGCCTAAAGGTCCTCCAGGAATCTCTGGACCTCCTGTAAGTAAACCACACAACACCCACAGCCATGCCTGAAGCAACAGTCTGTATCCTGATATGACGGCCGGGAAAGCTACTGATCCAGAAATTAGGATGTGATGTTCTTCAGTTTCTGCTGAAGGGAGGATTCTGGCAGCCATTTTTGACATCTACGCCATATATTTATATCTAACAGAGCTGTTTAGTGTAGTGTGACTTTTTTGTTTTGTTTTTATCTTGTTTTCATGAATCAGAATAATACAGCAGAACTTTATAGATATTGATGTTCAAAATGATGGACTTTCTCATCACCAGTGTCTGATTTGCTGCGATTAAAGAATAAAAAGGGCATTTTCACTTTCTACCTGCAAAAAAGTGCTCTGATATAAACCAGTGAGGAAGTTGTTCACATGGGCAGCAAATGTTTTTTACTGTATGCTCTCTCTCTCTCCTTCCAGGGTGTACGAGGAAATGATGGCCCTCATGGTCCCAAAGGAAATTTGGTCAGTAATGGTTAAAGCTTCTTTCCGGAGTATTTCTCTTATCCGATGGCACCATCTAGTGGCTGACAAGCATATCACTCAAGAACGCTGTTCCTGTTTTTTTAAGATGGCGACTTCACATTTCTGTTTATAAATGTGCTTCTGTAGCGACAAACAGCAAAAACACGTTGTTTTACGAGTATTATTCTCCTTTGTGGTCTCACATATTTATATTTTAGAGACTTTCTTGTCCGTGAAAAGTTCCTCAACTCTGCATCAGCCGAGGTATTCCTTAAATTTGAAGCACGTACGCGGTAGTCTAACGCTATTGGTTAGTTCTGGTTGGCGCTCAGTTTCCTATTGCACGGCGCTCTGCAGGGCAGGGGGCGTGGTTAGCAAAAAAAAACAAAAAACAAGATGTATCGCTTACATTTTATCACAGGATGAGACAATCACTTTTACGGATTTCTGACAAGTTATACATCATTTCTGAAACGGGAAAACTCCGGAAAGCAACTTTAACATGTCATCATGAAATTATCAGATTATTTACAAGTAGGATCTGAACTGTACAACCAGTAATTTCATACATTTTACTACTCCTTTTGTACCTTCCAGTCACTTTTTATTTTATCTCTCAGGGTCCTCAAGGTGAGCCCGGACCTCCAGGCCAGCAGGGAACTCCAGGAACTCAGGTGAGACAACCTACCTGCCATTTGATGTTTTTTAGGAGTAAGAAGCTGCATCACTGGTATCATTGCCTTTATGTGACAGACCGACGTTTCTGCAGTTTTATTGTTCCTGTGTTGCTGAAGAATCCCCAGCTCTAGTGTGCTCTATAGTAATTTACAGGCTGCATCCCCTTTGGGGAGAGCAGTGTGTCTTTTCTGCATTTGCATACGACGTTTAGAGTAAAGAATACATAATTGGTTTTATATTTGTTGTTTTTGCAGGGAATGCCAGGACCTCAGGGAGCTATTGGACCTCCAGGAGAGAAAGTAAGTAACCCAGAATTTGTGTCCTAGATACTAGAATTACATTAAAATGGTGAAATCCTCAACGACCCTGCTGCTAGTTCCAGATCTTCCTCATGTTTAACTATTGTCTTCATAAACCAGAGGCCCCAATAACAAAAATCTAAAATATCCATGAACCTTATTTTTCAGCTTGTATTTTGGACAAACCAGCAGCAGTATAGATGTTAAACTGGTTTCACAAAAAGAATAGAAATACTGATATCCACTAAGGAATGTGAGACTCTATATCCACTGGGTCTGGGAATGCTAGAAATTAGGATTAGTCTTGGATTATATAGTTAGTGTAATTTCCGGACTATAGAGCCCACCAACAAAAAAAAAGGTTTTCTACACACACCGCACTCAAATACAAGCTGCGGCACAGCAGCCACATGCAGGTCTCTGGCGCACAGCGCATGTACGGCCATAACATGAGATAATTAGACAGAAAGTCGCTACACGGAGGTTTTTCATCGTTGTTTTAATTCAACAAAACGAATTTTAAACACGGGTGAACGTGCCTGCAAGTTTAGAAAAGAGAACAGCACTGATAGCATTCATATTTCTGGATGGTTATAAAATAAAAACAGCACTGACACGTTATTACCGTAATTTGCATGTTTAGAAGAAAAGAACAGCGCTGACTCAGCATTAATAAGGCCTGGATGATTAGAAAATAAAAACTGCACACAAAACATGCCTGGTTAGTAAATAAAACACACTTGCCTACCAGAAGAAGTAATTCGCTCTCATCTTCCTCTTGCGCACTAAAGCCATTAAAGTCCTCTTCTTCAGTGTCGGAGTTGGACAGCCTCAGAAGAGCTTCGTCACATACCTTTTCTGTGGCGATGTCAGTGTCGCTGTCCGTGTTGCTGTCATCATCCCCGGGTGAAGCTGGCTTGAATGAGTTCTTCCCGCTGCCGTCTCCAGCGCCGAACCATGGATTCATTCATGCCAAGCTTACGTACGGCAGCACTGTTTCCCTCCTTTACTGCCAGATCAATGGCCTTCAGCTTAAATGCGGCATCATATGAACTCATACGTGTAGTTACCATGATGAGGGGGTATGGATCGTGCCGGCTGCTTGCATGTGCTAAATTAAAATGAGCACTTTCTTCGATTTCCACTTTTGACTTCCACCTGTTTCACTTTCTGCTAAAGCGCCCCCTAGTGGCAGGTGAAGGAAAATCTGCAGTAAAGCCGCACCTCATTATAAGCCGCAGGGTTCAAAGCGTGGGAAAAAAGTAGCGGCTTATAGTCCAGAAAATACGGTACTCGGATTAAGCTCATGACCACTTTGTGTTTCTTTCTAGGGTCCCACTGGAAAACCGGGTTTACCAGGAATGCCTGGAGCGGACGGCCCTCCTGTAAGTTTCCCTTTTAAAATATTAAATATGATTTTATGTATTTTTATTTGTCCAGAGACTTGAGCCCCATTTTCTGTTCTCAGGGTCACCCAGGAAAGGAGGGTCCATCAGGCACTAAAGGAAACCAGGTAGGTGTCGATTTAAACCACCTAATCTGTTTCATCCTAAACTTTTTTCTGTGTGTATTTAGAATAATTAGAGTAGATCTTTGTGGTTTTAGTTGTCTTATGCTTTTAACTCATCTTCCTGATCATCTCCAGGGTCCCAACGGTCCTCAAGGAGCCATCGGCTATCCTGGCCCTCGTGGCATCAAGGTCGGAACATTTATTTAATATTTTATCAAAATGTTCATAGATACCAACACATTTTCTGTTCATGTCACTTAATTATGAGTGGCTGCCGATATCCAATACTTTAAAAATGCATTCAAATAAGAAAACGGGGGAACACACCTGAGTTGTGCTCACCAGAGGTGGTCAGACTGCCGTGAGACCACATGCTGATGCGGTTGGCCCTGGGTTCCTCCTAATGTGAGACAATGTTGGACCCCATGGCTAAAGTGTGTCAGCAGTTTCTGCAAGAGCAAGGCATTGATGCTATAGACTGCTCCGCCCGTTTCCCAGACCCGAGTCCAGTTGAACACTTCTAGGACATCATGTCTCGCTCCATCCACCAACACCACGTTGCACCACAGACAGTCCAGGAGCTGGCAGATGTTTTAGTCCAGGTAGCAGCAGTAGCTCAGGAGGTTGAGGGGGTTGTCCAGTTATCAGAAGGTTGTAGCGGTGTGGATTGACTTCGTATTTATTAAATGATCAATAAGATGTGGTGTTTCATATAAATATGAAATATCAATCTGATTGATCTTTGAATATTTGAACTAACGTTCCTTTAGGTTCTTTGACTCTTCAGGGAACACACACTTCATATTCATTCAGACAGAGTCAAGGATATAGTTTATAAAAATGAGTTTAATTGTATTTTCTAAACTAATGATTAAACATGACAAAGTATGGATGATGGTTGTACAGGATAACAGATGATGAATGAGATGGTGGAATGTGAGCTACATGTTTCAGATGTCTGAGTTTTAAAATCAGTTTGGCTGTATGGTTTAATAAGCTAGATTGTTCATAAAACCATCCGATGCCATTTGTGCTGAGTCTACGCACCCTTGTATGAAGGTCCACGTGAGATCCAGGGGGTCAAGAGGTCAGGATGGAGACCTCCGAGTAGGGCTGCTCAATTAATCAAATTTTTATCCCAATTACGATCTGAGTTTTGAACGATTATAAAAACAAAACAAGCCGATTATTTGCTCCTCCCACTTGCGCTGCCCTGAGTTGCAAATGAAGCGCTCCTCCCACAGTGTTGCCAACTTAGCGACTTAAACGCTATTTCTAACAGCTTTTCAGACCCCCTTCTTGACTTTTTAAATCGTAAAAATACCTAGCGAACACCTCAGAAACATCTCTGGTAACCCTTAGCTACTTTCTGGATAACTGTCGTTGACATTTCTTGCAGGTTAGCTAAACACTCCGCCTGCGCTCCGGACCGTTCTTCAGGACATTAGGAAAGGGAATGATGTAGTGATGTGTCAGTCGCTAAAGAAACAGCTCTCAGAGCCGGTTCCCTGTTGGATTAAACAGAGTGAGTGACACACACCGTAACTGCGGGCTCCTGAGCTGCTAAAAACAGCTAAATGTGCGCGTGCTGCGTGCTAAACACACGTACAGCTTGCCCATGATTGCTGTGAAACCGGGTTGGGGGGGTGCAGCTGTGGTTGGGACAATTATTACATTAACTGATGGACCTGTAAATACATAGTTTATAAATAAGGTAGAAATAAGTTCCTCACTCTTGATAAATAATTACTAACCTCTCTGAGGACACGGTGCTAGTGCACGCTCCTACAGCACCTTGACATGACTAAATAAATGTTATACAACATTTTATGAACATCAATTTATTTGCATGTATTTATTATAAATGCCACTGTATAATTCTTGCTGTCAGTATTTGCAAGATATTGGTATTTGGGTCTGTACTGGTTAGACTTAAATGAGTTAAACCAAGGTCTATAGCCCTTGGGTCATAAACTATGAGCTATAAGTATATTGGTCTTTTTATACTGGGAATCAGGAGTTATTTTAGTGATCATCTTGTTATTTATTTTTGTCCGATTGTGCCCTGAGCAATTTTATGACAGAATAAAAACAAATAAAATCAACATAAATTGAAAAATCATCTTAAATAATCGAGATCTCTATTTCAGTCACAATAATCGTGATTATTATTTTTGTCATAATCGAGCAGCCCTACCTCCAAGCATGACCCATCTAGTCTGAGATACCTTCAGATGACGGCAGGAAGCTGGAGTGTCTATTTTGCATCTGAGGCTGTTGTGTCTGATGTCACTTGCAAGCTTTGCAGAGCAATGTTTTGACCTGAGGTCAGATAAGAGGGTGGTCCCAAATGCTTGTGTAACCGGATTACAGGATACAATAAGATAATTAAAAGAAAAAATAAACAAATGGGCCAATAATTAGGTTCGGGGAGAATTGGAGGTTGTTTAAGAATGACTGGAGTCACGGGTATAGCATGAAACGGTTTATATACTAAATTTTAATAATAATGGGAAATATAACACATAAAGATAACACACAAAAACAGATGAAAACAATCGACAATAGTAAAATGCTCGGTATGAGATTTGATCATATGAGTCACAAGTCAGCCGGCGTCAAGTCAAATCCCCACGCTTGGGGTGAAAGTCAGAGTCCGGTGGTGCGATTTTTTCCTACCGCACCGTTGAGATTGTTCACAGAAGAGAGCAGTCTGCTCTTCAGTTACTTGAGATGTCCTGGTTCGTTCAGTGGTTAAGGCTCGCCATCTCCCTCGTCAGGAAGAAATCCAGTTCTCGTTCCAAGTGAGTGATCATAGGAGTCGGGATCAAACCCAAGGAAAAAAAAACCCAGCCAACGCGCTCCAACGGTTCCCTCCTACAGAGGATTGGTTCACTCTGTCGTCTCCACACAAATCGCGTTGGTTCCAAGTTCCTAGCTCTTATTAGAAGGAGTCAAGTCCGCCTCTCCCTCTATCTATGCGGCACCCAAATCAGGGTTCTTCACGGCCTCGACCGTTGTTTTTTTTTTTTCTCTCTCTCTCTCTCTAACCGCTCAGTCTTTGCTTTCTGTATCTGCGTGCTGCACAGCCGTTTGTCTCTCCTCTCGCTCAGCTGCGTTGCACGGTTTTATTTCGCGGAGGCGGGACTTATTTCTCTCAGCCAATGAAATTTCAGATTCCCACCTGGACCAATAGTATACAGCTTTCCTCTTCTGTTTCTGTTAGTGATGTTCAAGATTCTTGTTTTAACCGATGTTTAATATTAAACTCGTTATTTTAGTTATTCACTCTTCCAATAATTCATTATGAAATTATCTATTAGTTAATTAGATATCTATTAATTAGTATTGTTAATTTCCTTAATTTATATTTTATATTTTATCTAAATTGAGGATGGATCATATTAGTAAGCCAATTAGTTAATACCTCATTAAGGTTCTAGCTTCTGGGTTACATCTGCTCACTGGTCGGCCTAAACCGAGTGAACTCTGAAGAACTAACTAGATCAGGAAGTGATCCTTGTCTATATCAAATGTTAACAAATCAGAATTTGACACGTTTAAAGGCGTTGCCAGACAGATGTGATGCATTCCTGGATGTGGGATGCAGTTTGTGTCTACAAGTAAATTTCTGGTAATTTTTGATGAAATATTTGACCTTTTGGTAAGTTACAAGGTTCAATCCTGGCTCCCACCAGAGAATGCTGCTGTTGTGTCCCTGGGCAAAACTCCTAACCCGCCTTGCTTGATGGTGGTGGTTGGAGAGACTGGTGGTGCCAGTGTGTGGCAGTCTCTGCCGTCAATGCGCCCCAGGGCAGCTGTGGCTACAATATAGCTCATCATCACCAGCGTGTGAATGAGTGAATGACCGATTATGTTGTGAGGTTGTAGAACCCTGTGAGGAGATCCCTCAAGAGACCATCCTCCACCTCATCAGGAGCATGCCCAAGAGTTGTAGAGATCGTACAAACGTGGAGGCCACACCCACTACTGAGCCTCATTTTCTTTTGTTTTAAGGACGTGACATCAAAGCTGGACCAGCCTGTTGTTTTTCCACTTTTATTTTGAGTACGACTCCAAATCCAGACCTCCGTGGGTTACGTTTGATTTCCATTGATAATTTTTGTGTTTGTTGTCGGCACGTTCAGCTAAAGAACATTCAGATCTAGTCTTATTTTTGTGTTACCTTTATTTTTTGAGCAGTGTATTAACTCATATACTGCCAATGATGACAAAAGTCAACATTTTAAATCCAACCGTTCACTGCCATTTGCATGTTTTTACTGTGTGGGCGTCGGACGAGCCCCCGCACCGTGAGAACAAACATCTCGGCTCTAAAGCCGATCTTCATCCGCGTACGTCACGTGATCAGGAAGCAGAACATCCAGGTGTTAGGAGATCGTTTTGGGCCGCTGCTGTAAAAAAACAAAAAGTGAGGAGCGAACTGGAAAAGCTTCTGCCGATCACAATTCAACAACGGATTATGAAAGAACGGATAACGGTCGAAACGCGCGGACTCTTCCTGATGTAAGAGGTGGGTCTCCGCTTTGTTTTGGCGTCGACATCATCCTAGCGCGCAACGTTCTGTGACTCTTAAAAAATGGCGAGAAACGCTGTCAGCGAATGAGTTAATGATATATTTTAAAGTTTTTTTCATGTCATATTTGAAAAGATTAAACCACCAAACATTTTGTTTTGATTGCAGGGAGTGCAAGGAATCCGCGGTCTAAAGGGTCACAAAGGAGAGAAGGTAACTCCTCCGTTACCGCCTAAAATCAGTCATGTGAAATGTCCTAAATATCCTCGATTGACAGATAACTGTTTTTGTTTGTAGGGAGAAGATGGCTTCCCAGGAATTAAGGGAGATTTTGGCATCAAGGGAGAGAGGGTAAAATAAATGATGGCTAATAAGTTTGTGGTGGATAAGATTAGATGATGTTTCAGTCCTGTTTCATGTTTGCTTTATTGTGACTGTTGTTATCTGATGTTCCTCACTGGTAGGGTGAGATTGGAGTTTCAGGGCCCAGAGGAGAAGATGGCCCAGAGGGACCAAAGGGTCGTGTTGGACCTCCTGGAGAACTCGGACCAATTGGGCTTGCTGGAGAGAAGGTACGACCGTTTAAATCAGAGAAGAATATAAAGATGAGCTCATTGTTGTACTTCCTTTTGTGGTTTATGGAAAAAAGGGTGACATTTTTTACTTTGTGGCATTTTAATTAGTTTTAAAAGAGGATGTTACATAATACAGGACTTCTGGTTTAATGTCACGGGCGTGCGTTGTGCTGACTGCAGTTCCTCTAACGACCACACGTGCGCGCTGCAGCTTTAAATCAAAAATAACTTTAGGCCCTAGGCCTTTTTTCTTTGGGCCCTGGCGCCTCCCAATCAGGGGCCTTTGGAGTTTCATGTCCCAAGTGTCAGTGGTTGTTTGCATTACCCGAGCACAGCTACAATCAAAACAGTTTAGATTGTAAACAAAGCTCTTTTTGGTTTCTGATACATTAAGATAAAATAATACTTGAACTTTATTTTAGAAGAGCTGCCCTGTGTGAACGTGCTGACAGGATGGAGGTTGTGAGTTCAAATTCCATTTAGAAAATTTAGTCAATTGTTTTATTTATTCCAGGGATCCTCAACTACATTTGTTCAAGTTTTTTTTTTCAGCAGAGACCAGAGAAGGCCAGATGCTCTTCTAAAATAAAGTTCAAACATCATTGTTTCTTAATTTATTACAATTTAAAATGGCCATGCTTCCCATCTGAGCTGTTTGATTGTGGTTGTAGTTGTTTGGAGAATGTGGACAGTTGTAGATGTCTGGGACATGAAACTGTAGAGGCCCCCAGTTGGGGGGTGTTAGGGTTTAACAGGTTAAACAGGAACATTAAAGGTAGATAAATATTGATTAGTTTTATATGGTGATGTATATCAGTATCAACAGATGTGGAAAATAAGATAAGAATATGTCGCCCACCCCTGTTCTAAATGTTTTATTTTAGCTTTATTAAACTAAACATGTTTCCTCTAAATTTACTGCAGGACACAATAACACAACTACAGCATCTGAGAATAAAACTAGCTGCTTGTCTCCTTTTCTACCTAAACATTTACCTGAAACCCGCTAATAAACTTTTTGTGCATTTTATGACATCGTTGACATTTTTCCAGGGTAAACTTGGTGTACCTGGACTTCCTGGATACCCTGGAAGACAAGGACCCAAGGTAAATAAACACTTGTACATCAGAAGTTAGTTAATGTTTCTATAATTACTGATATAAAGATGTTTGTTTTTAGGGATCTCTTGGATTCCCTGGATTTCCTGGTTCTAATGGAGAGAAGGGAACGCGGGTGAGCTGTTATACTTGTTATCAAAGCAGGAGTTACCTTCCTGAAACATTAAAACTAGTGATGATTTTACCCAGACGTAGTTGTGCTTTATTAGTTTATAACTTGTTTTCTTTTTAAATCAGGGTGTTTCTGGAAAACAAGGACCAAGAGGACAAAGAGGACCAACGGTAAAGTTCTCATTTACTCAGAGCTCCTAGTCAGACCAGAGGAACTAAACAGAAGCTGATTTGTGTCGACATCATTTAGCACCAGTGCAGTTACAATTATAACCACTGGGGGTCAGCAGAGACGACCTTTGGTCAGTAACAGTTTAGGTGGTGTTGCACTGTGCTTACAATGATTCAATTCAAGTTTATTTATAAAGCGCCAAATCACGACCAGAGTCGTCTCAAGGACCTTCACACAGTAAACATTCCAATCCAGGTCAGTTCATTAAGCCAATCAGAAAAAAGTTTCCTATATAAGGAACCCAGCAGGTTGCATCGAGTCACTGACTAGTGTCAGAGTCTTTACAGCAATCCTCATACTAAGCAAGCATGCAACGACAGTGGAGAGGAAAACTCCCTTTTAACAGGAAGAAACCTCCAGAGAATCCTGGCTCAGTGTAAGCAGCCATCCACCACGACTCACTGGGGATCGAGAAGACAGAGCACGCACACACACACACACACACACGTTACATTGTGATTTCTTAGTAAATAGTCTATTTGGTGAGAGATAAACTTTATTGTATTTCTCCTAGTGAATCTATAATTAAACGGGTAAACTAGTAGTAGCACGTCATGGTTTAATGTGTTAATTTGGTTGCATTTATAATTTATTTTTCTGGATCAGGAAATCTATTTTAATTCTTGTCTGTGATCACCAGGGTCCTCGAGGGCAGAGAGGACCGAGGGGATCAACAGGAAAACTAGGAGCAAAGGTTTGTCTAAACATCGAAACACCCAGGCTTAGCAACGTTCTACAAATGTACGCTTTTCCCTTTTATCAAATCTTCATATGAATAATTTCTTATTTATACAATAATCTAAAAGTATTTTTGTGTGTCAAACAGACCTAAAATATTATATTTCCTCATAGGGAACGTCTGGAAGTGACGGCCCTCCTGGTCCTCCTGGAGAGAGGGTGAGTTCTTATTTGCTGCTACAGGAAATCATGAAACGTTTTAATTAGGTTATAATTTATGTTCTAATTTTATACGATGTCGTGGTCTGATCAGGGATTACCCGGACCTCAAGGAGCCAACGGCTTCCCCGGACCAAAGGGACCTCCAGTAAGTCTGGTTTCTGCTTTTTGCTGCTGAAGACTTAGGTTATTGTTTTGAAATGGGAGCTGAAGTTTTTGGGGAATTAAGGAAAACTAATACTTCACAGGGACCACCAGGAAAGGACGGACTGCCTGGACATCCTGGACAGAGAGGAGAAGTCGTAAGTTTGTAGATAAACTTAGTTAAAGGTGTTCTGCTGCATCTTTAGGTTCACCAAGTCTTCTTCTACAGGGGTTCCAAGGTAAAGTGGGTCCACCTGGGCCTCCTGGAGTTGTAGGGCCTCAGGTGGGTTAATCCATCCGGTTCCATCATTTCACAGCTTTTGCAACAACGCAGTCATATTTAGTCTTTTCCCTCCATCCTCCTAGGGTCCATCAGGTGAAACGGGCCCCATGGGTGAGCGTGGGCACCTTGGACCTCCAGGCAGTAGCGGTTTTAGGCACGGGCAGACAGGGCAGTTGCCCGGGGCGGCATTTTTTCATGACACAAAAGGGGCGCACAAGCGCGGAGTAAAAAAAAAAAAAAAACAGGAAATCTGCGCCGCACCGAGGTTTTCTATTATCTGTCATATGACAGTGTCTGGATTGGAAACAGCAAGTTGGCGCCCCCTGCAGCTGCAGGCGCTGAACGTTCACGTGCTCCGTGTGTCTATGAAGAACAGGAAGGGGAGGGGTGCGGCGGGGGAATTCACCTCTGCGTCTTTCCCAAATAAATGAGCGGGTAGGGGCTGAATCAACTGTATTAAGATGGCTAAAGTCAATCACATCTTAACGTTCTTCCATATTTCATTCATAATATCATAAACACAGGCCTATCATTCTTTCAGGTTTCTCTGAATTGTGTGAAATGGCCGAATAAAAAAAGGAAAAACAAAATGATTTTGTGGTCACCCCCCCATCAAGGTCAAACTGTTTAGTCCTGACTAAAGGAAACTTATTGAGTCAAGAGCCAAACAGAAAAGATGAACATAAAAAAGCTAAAACCACCAGGTGCCCCATTCAGGGGGAAAAAAAGAAAAAAGAGGAGAAAGATAAAGGTATGTAGCTCTCATGATGCATGTTTTCAATTATTTGAACCAGTTAACTGGGATTTTAACGGTTAAATGCGGTCAACTAATTGCTAACAGAGCTAATAGGGCTGAAATATTGAAACAAATATTCAAATGGTTTGAAAAAAGTCCTTGAATCGTTTTTTACTGATTCAAACTAGGATTTGTTAAATGCTCACTGCAGCCCGTGGCCTGCCTGAACAACAACAAACACATGTTGATCATGTTCACATAATAATAAATAAAACAATTCTACAAGCTGAAGAAAACACCCCAGTCACCACTAACTATCCTGTTTATTTATTGCAGATGGCTGCACTGATTATTTTTTACATGATTTGTTCTGTAAAAGTTGGCATTTTTGGTAATCTACAGTTTTTTATGTCAGTTTAAATTACAATTTCAGAGGCAATTCTAAAATATTATGGATCATGAGATCTATTGGAGATCTACCCCAACTTTTGGACTGCTCTGCCAGTCACTGTGGCTCAAGCTGAGAGGAGCTTTTCAAAACTTGATCAAGTCATGCCTGAGGTCACCTATGTTTCAGGGGCGGCTCACTAACCTGGCTCTGATTAGTATCAATCACTCAGTAGGGGAGCAGATTTCATGTGATGACATTATTGATGATGTTGCATCAAGGTTAGGTTTTAATTTTAGTTTGTGTTTTCTATTCTAAGTGCAATGCTGTAGTGATTATCTTTAGTTTGTTATGTGTGAAATATTTTTGCTATTTAGAATATTTATTATCTATTATGTTCATATATTCTTAATATTTAGTTATTGTTTGTTTTTGTATAGTTGATTCTATATATTTTGATACAGTATATAATGTATAGTGATTTACATTCTGACAACTTCATAGTAATTAATGTAAATATGTGCAACTTAGAAAAATTAATGTTCAATAGTTGTTCTAATAAAACATGCCTGTTTGTAGAAAACATGCGTGTGTTCATGCAGGTGGGGTGGTGGTGGTGGTGGGGGGGGGGGGGGGGGCGCTCAAAGGGGGCCTCGCCCGGGGAGTAATTCGATGTAGAACCGCCACTGCCTCCAGGTCCTCCAGGAGAGCAGGGACTTTCTGGTCCGTCAGGAAAAGAGGGCACCAAGGGAGACCCCGGACCTCCAGGAGGCCCTGGTAAAGATGGGCCTCCTGGTCTGAGAGGATTCCCTGGAGAGAGAGGACTTCCTGGAACCCCTGTGAGTGAAACGAGTTCAGACCATCCGAGTTTGATGCTTTATGTTTCTCTAGAGGGTTTAGTGGAGCTCAGGTGAAACCGTGATGAGATCTTTTGATGTTTCCTTCCAGGGTGGTGGAGGACTGAAGGGAAGCGAAGGACCTGCTGGACCTCCTGGACCTGCTGTATGTTTTGAACAATCTCATGAAACTTATCCCTCAGGCTTCGTTAGGGACTTTTTTGTCCATTTGGGCAGTTTTTTGTTTTTCGTTTTGACACCATTTCACCACCGTTTGTGCATACGGTAAAAAAATGTTGTCGCAAAACCGCTCTCTGGACAAATTTGGAATTTTTAAAATAGACCAAGGGAACACTATGAAAGAAACACTTGAGACTTTAGAGGACAAAAACATCCGCTTGTAATAGTGGCTATAAAAAAAAATTACTTTTTTTCACACACCTGTTGAACAACTTCAGCCCTGCTAAAACATAAAAAAAAAATTCAGTCATTTTGAGGCTTTTAACCCTTGAAATGCTAGTTTAAATACTCAGTCATTGATGTAATTTATGAAGAAGAAAAAAACACTAAAACTGAGTTATTTTCTAAAAAAGACATTTTTTTTTGCCTGGGGGTGTTTAGTTCCAATCAGTCTTGATTATGTTATGAAATATCTAAAATTTAGAATTTTTTACATTTATAGTTTTTACATAGCAACAGATTTAAAATTCACTATACACTCGAGCCATTAGAGGCAAAAACGTCCCATTGACTTCAATGCAAACCACAGTTTTTGATCCTGCATCATCTGCAGCAAATAGTCATGCTTTCTGTGATGTTATGGTTTCATTTTGGACAAAAGTAGTCAAATTTATGATTTTTACTGTTCACCACCAAATTCTGTCATTTCTCCATACGTTGCCCAGGCGAGAAAGCTAAAAAAACCCTTACAAGCGGACGTTTTTGCCCTCTAATGACTCTTTTGTATGAAAGTTAAAGTGAAGCCTGAGGGTTAAGGTCGTTTCTGTCAGAGTCAGGCTGATGTTGATGTCAGAAGACCCAATCAAAGGTAGAAGTACTCGCTCACTGTTAAGTGTACCAACATGTGTACTTTCTAGGGTTCTCCTGGTGAGAGAGGT
This sequence comes from Nothobranchius furzeri, assembly GCF_043380555.1. Classification (NCBI taxonomy): domain Eukaryota; kingdom Metazoa; phylum Chordata; class Actinopteri; order Cyprinodontiformes; family Nothobranchiidae; genus Nothobranchius; species Nothobranchius furzeri. Next base: position 39,509 of record NW_027223071.1, read on the forward strand.
TCTGCTGGAACCGCTGGACCTGTGGGACCTCCTGGCAGACCAGGTCCTCAAGGACCACCAGGACAAGCTGGAGAGAAGGGTGTTCCAGTGAGTTATCAGGACGTTTTTAATCAGTAACACAAACCTAAAATATATCCTTTAACTCGGCGTGGCGAGCCAAAGACGGAATAACTTCAGACGTTCTCCTTTACAGGGCGAGAAAGGCCCCATTGGCCCAGCAGGGCGGGATGGAGTCCAGGGTCCAGTGGGTCTGCCCGGCCCTGCTGGATCACCTGGAGTACCTGGAGAGGATGGAGATAAGGTGAGTAACTCCACATGACCGTCCCAAGACTTTAGTCACAGTCGACACAAAACCGACTTCTACATTATTTTAGTTATGGGACATTTTAGATCCTAATTATAGATATTCCTTATTAAATCCTTTACAATGTTCATTATGTCCTCTCTTTAAATATTAAACGAGGTTCCTTTTGCTTCGGACATGAAGGTGTTTCTAGTTACCTTTACATGTTTCGACCGTCGTCTGCGGTCTTCTTCAGAAGTGTCACAGGTGTTTGTGTGACTCGTCTATCAGCTGTTCTTCCGGTGGGCGTGGCCAAGCCGGATCTGTCAGATCCGCCGGGACGGTCACGCCCACCTCCGCTGGCTGGTCTTTGGAGAAGGGAATCCCAGGTGCGAGACAGCTGATAGGCCCCCTCGTCTCTGTTCATGTTCCCGTTTCCTTATTTCTGTTGCCTCACAAGGACAACAACAAAAAAGCAGAGGAGCAAACCCTCAAGTCAGCCATGTCAGATCATTGCAAACGAAATAATCACATCATGGACTGGGATCAAGGGAAAATTATCAACACCGAGAACAACCGGTTCAAACGTTGGGTCAGGGAGGCAATAGAAATGAGGAAACGGGAGCATGAACAGAGACGAGGGAGCCTATCAGCTGTCTCGCACCTGGGATTCCCTTCTCCAAAGACCAGCCCGCTCCGGGTTGGCCACGCCCACCGGAAGAACAGCTGATAAAGACGCGTCACACAAACATCTGTGAGACTTCTGAAGAAGACCGCAGACAACAGTCGAAACTAGAAACACCTTCATGTCCGAAGCAAAAAGAACCTCCTCTAATATTTCTTATTAAATATTCTAAATGAACGTGCATCTATTATCCTGACCAATAATAGTCGTATGTGCTCAAACTTTGATAAAACGTGTCTTCAGGGTGAAGTTGGAGAACACGGTCAGAAGGGAGCCAAGGGGGGGAAAGGAGAGCATGTGAGTGACTTAGTGAAGCCCTCGTGTGTCGTATTATTATTATTAATAATATTCATGTTTTAAAGGTAAATGTGTGTTTTCATGTTAGGGTCCTCCTGGTCCACCTGGCCCAAACGGTCCAGTTGGCCAACCCGGTCCTGCTGTGAGTAGAAACAGATCAAAATGCTGATTTGGTGCTTGGATGTGGGCTGCATACCATTTCTTATCTCCTCTGTGGGGCAGGGGGCAGATGGAGAGCTGGGACCAAGGGGGCAGCAGGGACCTTTTGGAGCTAAAGGTGACGAAGGAACTCGAGGATTTCCGGGAGCTCCAGGACCTATCGGACTTCAGGTGAAAGAAGAAAAACCAATAAACAGTTTTCTGTTGGAGTCGCTCGTGTTTAGGTTCCTGAGCTAAGCTGCTAACCAGTTTTTGGTTAAACTTCTTCTGGTCTACAGGGCCTGCCTGGACCATCGGGTGAGAAGGGAGAGACCGGAGACGTTGGGCCATTGGTGAGCTTAAAACAACTGGAGATGTGGCTTCTTTCTTCTACAGCAATAAAACTTTTTTATGTCTCCAGGGTCCTCCTGGACCTCCGGGACCCCGCGGACCTGCTGGACCCAACGGAGCCGACGTGAGTGCTTGGAGCTCTTCTAGTTGCTTCTGTAATTTTTACCAAGTCAGGTCTGTTAGTAGGAACTTTGTCTCTCATTACATTTGTTTCATGGTTGCGTTTCAGGGACCTCAAGGTCCTCCTGGTGGTTTGGGTAATCCTGGACCTCTTGGAGAGAAGGTGCAGCATTGGAGGATTTTCCTGCATGACTTTAATGGTCTCTCATAAAATAGCTGCTATAAGACATTCAGTGTTTGCTCCACAGGGAGAGCCTGGTGAGGCGGGAGCACCTGGAGTTGTTGGAGAACCAGGAAAGAAGGTGAGTACCTGAGTGAGCCAAAGTCTTCTGATGCCCCGCTGACCGGTTAGCTAACAGCCGTGTTCTCGTTGTCAGGGTCTTCGTGGAGAACGCGGAGAGAAGGGAGAAGCTGGACAACCTGGAACTGCTGGACCTGCTGGAGGACGAGGACGACCTGGAGATGATGGACCCAAAGGAAACCCAGTAAGACGCAGTGAAGCAGTTCTTCTACCATCCAGACACCCAGACCTGTCACTTATCGTGACTGGTTCTGTAATTTCAGGGCCCAGTTGGTTCCCCTGGAGATCCTGGTGCTCCTGGTGAGGTTGGACCCAGAGTAAGTGTCTTTAGTTTTACAGACCATCTTCTGCACCACCGAACATCTCATCTAATCCTGATCGGCTTTGACTTCAGGGTCAAGATGGCGCCAAAGGAGAGAGAGGAGAGGACGGTGAAGCAGGAGAGTCGGTGAGTAAAACGATGCAACAGGAACATCAAACACGGTTTGTCCCCTAAATCTCATGGATCCATTTCCTGTTACAGGGTTCTCCAGGACCTCCCGGTGAGAACGGACCACCTGGTCCTCCAGGAAAAAGGGTAAAGTTTGATAGCCCAGATGGATGGATCCGCCTATCGCTTTTAAATAAGCATCCGATAGATAAATAATTCCTAAACTATTTTATTCATCAGGGACCTGCTGGGACCAGAGGACCGGAGGGCCGACAAGGAGAGAAGGGAACCAAAGTGAGTCGTTTTTACAGATGATCAACATGCAGATTTAAACACTAGAAAACCCTTAACTCATTCGCTGCCGGCGTTTCTCACCGTTTTTTAAGAGTCACAGGACATTGCGCGCTAGGATGATGTCGACGCCAAAGCTACCAAAACAAAGCGGAGACCCGCCTCTTACATCAGGAGGAATCCGAGCGTTATCCGTTCTTTCATGATCCGTTGTTGAATTGTGATCGGCAGACGCTTTTCCGGTTCGTGCCTCACTTTTTTTTACAGCAGCGGCCCAAAACGATCTAACGCATGGATGTTCTGCTTCCTGATCACGTGACGTGTGACGTACGCGGATGAAGATCGGCTTTAGAGCTGAGATGTTTGTTCTCACGGAGCGGGGGCTCGTCCGACGCCCACACAGTAAAAACATGCAGTGAATGAGTTAAAGAGGACGTCTCCTGATCCCGTTAAGTAAATCATTTCCATCCATAAAAATAGTAATTTTACATTTACAAAAGTAAAGCTGGGAATTATGAGCTTTGTTTAAACAGCTTCATTGTTCTAAGCTTCAGTCAAATTAATAAATTACATTAATTTTGTGATTTTATTACTCAAACTAACGTCAAAATAAAATTATACATTTCAGCACATTTAGATTCAGATCAGCCTCCAAAGCAGTGATGGCTATTCCTGCTCCTGGAGGTCTGCTAACCAGCGTGTTTCAGGTGTTTCCCTGCTGACTAAAATCAGATGTTGGAGCAGAGAAACAACTAAAACATGCTGGGTAGCGGAGGACCTGGATTACAACATAAAACACACTTTAAGCCTACAGAGTTTCTCATGCAGAAGTAGAAAATTAACACGCTGATGGTTCTCGTCACCTTTAGGGGGATCCAGGTGCCGTCGGGCCCCCAGGGAAGACCGGCCCTGTTGGTCCTCAGGGTCAGCCGGGAAAACCGGGAACAGAAGGTCTCAGAGGACTTCCAGGATCAGTGGTGGGTTTTCCTGGGAGTCAGAATCAGCAGCGTTTGCATTTAGTTAGAATCCAGCAGCTGATCCTGTTTGATGTTTCAGGGAGAGCAAGGATCTCCAGGATCTGCTGGACAGACGGGCCCACCTGGACCTATCGTAAGTCAATGACATCATCACTATTCACTAAAGCTGGTTGGTTAAATGTGAGTTTACCTTTTCCTCACCTCCTCCTCTGATGTGCTGCAGGGACCTCCCGGTCTACCTGGCCTGCGTGGAGATCCTGGTGCAAAGGGTGAGAAGGGTCACCAGGGTCTCATCGGTCTGATCGGACCTTCAGGAGAGCAGGGAGAGAAAGGAGACCGGGGCATGCCTGGGCCTCATGGATCCACCGGACCTAAAGGAGAACCTGTGAGTTAACGTCATGAGCAGCAGCTCCACGCCTGTTATCATTTATTATAAAACGTGTCTCCCTACAGGGGATGGCTGGAGGTACTGGACCTCTGGGTCCTGCTGGTCCTCCTGGGCTTCCTGTGAGTTTTTTACCATCTTATTCAGATCTTCTTGTTATTGTTGGAAAACTGACGTCTGCTCTGTTTTTCAGGGTCCGCAAGGTGTCAAAGGAGCAAAGGGCTCCAGTGTGAGTTGGTGTTTGCACGGCTTTAGTTGAGGCGTGTTAACAAACTGTTTAAATGGCTGATTCTAAAATCTTTCTGCTTTAGGGAGGAGCAGGTCCAAAGGGAGAGAAGGGTGTGCAAGGACCTCCTGGGCCTCCTGTAAGTTTAATACTTGTTTAAATACTTCATAAAAATCGGAGTTAAGTTAGATTCTTCTGTGCCAGGGTCCCCCAGGCGAGGCCATTCAGCCTCTGCCCATTCTGAGGAGTCCCAAGACTAAACGCTCCATCGATGCCAGCCAGCTGCTGCCTGAGTTCGACCCCGACGCGCCAGCCTCCGACACCGCTGGTACAGAGTTCCTGATGGGCAGTGAAGGCATGGAGGAGATCTTCGGATCCCTGAACTCACTAAGGCAGGAGATCGAGACGATGCGTTTCCCTCTGGGGACTCGGGACAGTCCGGCTCGCACCTGCCAGGACCTGCAGCTCAGCCAGCCGGACCTCCAGGATGGTGAGAGGATCACATGCTGCTTATTCGGGTTGTTTTCGGTTTCCTTTAGAGTAAAAGCCACCAACACAAACAACACCAGAGCTTCTGTAACTTCTCACCTTTCTGCAGGAGAGTACTGGATTGACCCAAACCAAGGCTGCTCCAGAGACTCCTTCAAGGTCTTCTGTAATTTCACTAAAGGAGAGACGTGCCTGTACCCCAGAGACGTCGACACGGTCAGTCAGACCTAAATCATCATAGAAACATCAAACTAAACTGGTTTAACTGATGCCACGGGAACCTTTCTGACTGCAGGTGAAGATGAGCTCCTGGGACAAAGAGACTCCAGGGTCGTGGTACAGTCAGTTCACCACTGGTAGCAAGGTCAGTAACACTCGGAGAGGTTAAAAATGGCCGCCGCCATGACCTTCACTCGTTTACTTCCTGATCTCAGTTCTCTTACGTGGATTTGAACGGCGAGCCCGTGGGCGTGGTCCAGCTGGGCTTCCTGCGCCTCCTGAGCGTCCAGGCCCGTCAGAACCTCACCTACCACTGCCACCGCTCCGTGGCCTGGGCCGACCGAAGCGCCAAGAACAACCACAAGAGGGCGCTGCACTTCAGAGGCGCCAACGAGGAAGAGCTGAGCTACGAGACCAGCCCTTACATCAAAGCATTGGTGGACGGCTGCTCCGTGAGTTCACAGCTGATTCTGAGTGTGTGTTCTGGGCGGGTTACCTGGAAATCTGACGCGTGTCCCCGTCTCTCTCCACAGTACCGGAAAGGCTTCGACAGGACGGTCCTGGAGATCAACACGCCTCAGGTGGAGCACCTCCCTCTGCTGGACATCAAGGTGTCAGACTTTGGGGAGAGCAACCAGCAGTTTGGGTTTGAAGTTGGACCTGTCTGTTTCCAAGGCTGAACACTCACACTCACTCACTCTCTCTCACTCACACACACACACACACACACACACACACACACACACACACACACACACACACACACACACGATAAACATACAGGCCCAGTAATTTGTAAATTAACTTGTAAATGATATAAACACACACACACACTCGCCTACGTGCCTCTGGAGCCCTCCCAGCAAAACATGGACCAAACAGAGGAAACATCGACTGGGAGGAAAATAAACAGGAAGAACGACGTTCCTGGGAATCAAACAAAGTGTTCTTCAACAGGCCTGGACCCAGGCTTACTCCTCCCTGCTGACACCTTCATCCACTTCCTGCTCCACCTCCCCTCCTCTTTAAGAAAAGGTCCACGATCAGACGTTACCCTACTTCTGTAATTCCCACAGGACCAACAGTTTCACACCCGAATCTATTCTTCTAAAGCCAGATTTGTCCTAATCTAAGCATCGGTTAGACATGAACCAAGTGGTCAGCCTCGTTGCTTACGTCACATCCTGTCACTTCTAATAAAGCAAGCAGGGAACGGACCACATGCCACCATCAGGCTCTGATCGGAGTCGTCTTTCTGCTCTAAAAGCTTTATTATCTAACAGTGTGCCTCAGAGCTCAAACGGATCATTAGAATATATATATGTGGTGCTTTTTAAAGGTTAGTGAGACCAGAGAGACGGTGAAGCGAGACTAAAGCCATCACGTACCTGAGTGGCCTCCAGACACCACTTCAGTATTCCGGTGCTGATCCAGACCCGGTGTTTTCTGTTCCTGCAGCAGAGAATAAAAATGCACACGTTACTGAGTGAAACTGTGGAAAGGTGCTAATTCTATAAAATAAAGTCCTCCATTTTAGTCTCTTCTAGGGAAATGTGCATTACATTTGTACAGAAATAGTGATATTCTATTGTATTCATTTAAAACCAACTGGGTGCTTTGAGATTAAAATAAGAACCGAGGATTATTTCTAGCAGACGTGACTTTCAGTTGTATTTATTTGATGCAGCTCGACTGCACAGCTGTGATGCTTCTGTTCACACCCCCACCAACCAAAGAATCTGGCCGTGACTAAAACTGTAATCCCTCCCTTATCTAGTTTCATCTGTACTGTGCTGTTTCCACTGCCATGATTAAACGGTGACTCCACTTCTCACATTCCTGTTTTCTTGCTGCAGTTTGACTCAACAGGTTTGTTCCTGTGTTAAGTGAAACCGAACTACATTTATTAAATAAAATCTTAATTATTTTAATATTTAGAGAGGAGTGAGGGTGAGAGAAGGGCAGTGACACGGTGGAGATGAACATCCGTCAGCAGGGACTGAGTGAAAAGTGATTTCTGGTTCTACGGGGTCGTTTTAGTTTTATTTGTTTTAATTTTTTATATAATTAACTGGCGGGACAGTCAGAACATAAAGAATCTGTCCCTTAAAGAAAATGACCTCAACTATTTGTTTTCATTGTGTTGAAGACATTTCAACACAAACATGGTGCTGAAGAAAAAAGTATTTTACGTCTGTAAGTAATTTTAAAATCGTGTTTCTGTAATATATCATCTTTTTAAAAAGAGCTGCTTGACTCTTGTTTTTATTAACACTTAATGTGGAAGTGATAAAATTTTGAGTTTATCAAAACTTCTGACTAAATTTGGGTCAATTTAAGAAAATGTACTTTAAAGAATTTGTAATGTGTAATTTCCATGAGCCTAGAGTGTTAGACTCACATCACACAGAAGCTAGCTTTAGCTTTTTCCTCGACATTAGTTTCTACTGCTCTTCATTGTCCTGAAGGGATTTTTATGTCTCCACTGGCTGAAAGGGTCTGCTTACCTTTACTAGACGGTGAAACTGCGCCATCTGGTGGACATCCGCGGCACTGCTCCTCGTTTCAATTTGTCGGAGCTGATAAATAAAAAAAATGATAAAAACAGTGGAAAACGATCAAATATATTTCTGTTAATCTTTAAGATGTAAATACATATGGTAGTTTACATATTTTACAATTAGCGATTTCAAAACTTAATAAAAACCAAAAGTTTTTTGAACACAACAAAAAAAACTAATATTTTTCTACTTGGTTTTTTTAGACCTTGTTGATTACTTTCGCTGTTTTTTCCGTAATTGGACTCGATATTAAACAATGAAACAAGCTGTTTAAATAAAGTAGTTAAATATAAACTAACCGGTGACCAGAGTCAGCCTGGCGGTAGCCGCCATGACAGTTTTTTGTTGTTTATGTAATATTCAGTTGTCCGCTAGAGGGCGTCTGTTACCTTTACGACAATTTTTTATTGTTTATTTTTTACTTTAATGTTTATAGTTTACTAGTTTTAAGTTACCCAAACAAGTCTTAAATCACGAGCCTAGAGTGTTAAACTCACCTTCATCACACAGAAGCTAGCTTTAGCTTTTTCCTCGACATTAGTTTCTACTGCTCTTCATTGTCCTGAAGGGATTTTTATGTCTCCACTGGCTGAAAGGGTCTGCTTACCTTTACTAGACGGTGAAACGGCGCCATCTGGTGGACATTCAGCGGCACAGCTCCTTGTTTCAATTTGTTGGAGCTGATAAAAAAAATTTGTAAAAACAGTGGAAAACGATCAAATATATTTCTGTTAATCTTTAAGATGTAAATACATATGGTAGTTTACATATTTTACAATTAGCGATTTCAAAACTTAATAAAAACCAAAAGCTTTTTGAACACAACAAATAAATATTTTTCTACTTGTTTTTTTTAGACCTTGCTGATTACTTTCGCTGTTCTTTCCGTAATTGGACTCGATATTAAACCAGGAAACAAGCTGTTTAAATATAGTTAAATATAAACTTTTTTTAAACAAGTTTTATTTAACCAATGAAGCTTACAGGCTTACATAAGAATCAGTATTTACAGTTGAATTCTGAGCATGACAAAACAAAAAAAAAGCAGGTGTACAAACAGAAACAATAATATTAACCTAGCTCAATATCAACCTGCAGAAATCATAACCAAAAAAAAAATTATATATTACATCAAACAACATTAGGGGTAAAGGAAACATTCACCAAATTGTTATAGAGCCAAATGGCTTTCTTGGAACTACATAATTTAAGAGAATCCATAAAGTATGCAAGTTCTTTCAAAACAACAATAAAGATCGGTTTGATATTGCCAAATTTACATTTGTGTATTAAGAATTTAGCGAAAATAATCAAATCATTGACAGTGAATTGCTGCATTTTATTTTCCAAAATAATACCATACTTGATGTCAGAAAAAGATAAGGAGCGTATAATGAAATTGTTATGCGTTAACCATGAGTGAAAACTATCCCAGAAACATTTGGTAAAGATGCATGTGAAGAATAAATGTATCTCAGTTTCTATATTAGAAGTGCAAAAGGCACAGTCGTTCTCTCCAATATTAAATTTAGACTGCAAGAAATCTTTGCAAGGATAAATACTGTTTATAGTTTTAAAATGAACTTCCTTGGCTTTAGGAGGGATTGAGAATTTGAGATAGTTGCATCTAATGTTTTTAACATCAGAATTACTAAATTGACGTACTAATTCCTGTCTTCTAAGAGGTAAGGGAAAGAGGACGTCAGTGAGCCAACATCTAAGGATTTTATTATTGCAGTTCCTGTCCACAAAAGAACAGTTCTTAATTGTTAAAGGAGGCATTATTGGAATAAGGCGAGAGTACAACAAAGTGCCTTTCAAATTAGCATATATAGCTGGTGGGATTGCCTTGATTACCTCGGCATATTGCTTAGAAGAACAAGTTAGGTTAAATTTGCGATTGAAAGCCGTAAAATTAAGAAATTCTCCATTCTGGTCCATCAAATGCAAAATGGACCATACTCCATGTCAATCATTTAAAAAAAAAAGATTTCCTTTTAATCAGGATATAACGGTTGTTCCATATTGGCGTGTTGCGCGGTGTGAAGTTATGTGCATACATTAATTTCCAATATTGTAGAACTTGCTCGTGAAATTTGGATAACTTAATAGGGAGTTTGGATAATTCAAAGTCACATTGAAGAAGCAATTGGATTCCGCCTACACTGGAGAAAATTTTAGCAGGAAGATTAAACCACAACATATTTATATTCTTTATAAAATTTTGTAGCCATTTTAACTTAAGTGCACCATTCATTATATCAAAATCGATTGCATTGAGACCCCCTTCCTCTATTGATTTGATGATGTCATTCCTTCTTATATAATGATGTCTGTTTTTCCATATAAAGTTAAAATTGTTTTGGTTAATTTCTTTAATAATATTTTGAGGAATTCTTAGAGAATAAACCGGATAGATAATTCTTGACAATCCTTCCATCTTGGATAGAAGTAATCTACCAAAAATTGAGAGATCTCTTTGTAGCCATATGTTTAAAATACTTTTACTCTTTTTAATTAAGCTCTCAAAATTACATTTTTCTCTCATTTCTAAGTTTTTTGAGATTGTAATGCCCAAATACTTGACTTGATCTTTAACAGGTATGCCATGCAGTTATTTGAGGATGATTATGAATGGCCATTAATTCACATTTATCTATGTTTAAATAAAGGTCTGAGGCTTCTGAAAAACAACTAACTACTTGTAAAGCAATTGGGATCTGTTCCTTATTTTTAAGGAAGAGCGTAGTATCGTCTGCCAGTTGAATTATAGCTAACGAATTACCAAAAACATCTAATTTCTCTATCTGACTATTCTTAATCATGATGCTGAGAATTTCCACGACCATGATAAAAAGAAGAGGGGAGGCTGGACACCCGTCGGATGCCTCTTTCAATGTTAAAACGTTTGCAGGTTCCAGATGGCAACAGTACAGTACTATTAATATCCCTGTATAAGGTTTGAACAATTTCACACAACTTTGTTCCAAAGCCAAAATGGTGTAACGTGTCTAACATGAAGGAATGGTTGACTCGGTCAAAGGCTTTGCAGAAATCCAAAAAAAGAACAAAGCCATCATTCTCAATTGTGTCCCTGTAATCTAACAAATCTAGGACCAACCTAATGTTGTTATGTATGGAGCGACCCCTGATAAACCCAGATTGGGAATCGCTGATGATTTGTAAAATACCTTCTTTGAGCCTATTAGCCACAACATGAGCGAGTATTTTGTAGTCCACATTAAGGAGCGTAATTGGTCTTAGATTGCTTAGAATTTTTTTTATCTTTGCCATTCTTCAGAATCAAAGAGATGAGTCCTTGTTTGATCTTTAATATTATTCCAAAAATGTTTATAAAAGTCAGATGTCAGACCATCTTGACCAGGGGATTTCCCAACGGAAAGTTGTTTGACTGCTGCCTCTACTTCAAAAATCTCAATCGCTGCATCACATATCATTTTAAATTCCTGACTGATTTTTGGGATGAGATGTGTAATATTATCCAATAGGTTTGATTCATTGCCACTAGATGATGAATAGAGGTCTTTATAAAATGTATAAACTTCTTCAGCAATAATTTTGGTATCCGTGCATTCTACATTGTTGATGATAAGTGAATTAATTAAATTCCTCTCCTGTCGTCTTTTTTCAAGTCCACAAAAGTATGCGGTATTGCGTTCACCTTCCTCAAGCCATTTCGCTCTTGATCTAATAAAAGCACCTCTGTTAAATTTAAACTAACCGGCGACCAGTCAGCCTGGCGGTAGCCGCCATGACAGTTTTTTGTGGTTTATGTAATATTCAGTTGTCCGCTAGAGGGCGTCTGTTACCTTTACGACCATTTTTTATTGTTTATTTTTTACTTTAATATGTTTATAGTTTGCTAGTTATAAAGAGATCCAAACAAGTCTTAAATCAACAAAAGGTCTCAACTCCAACCAAACATGCTTAAGTTACTAACAGGAAATGAGCCCTTTACTTTTCTTGGTAACTTGATATTTCCATCGTGGCCACAAGGGGGCAGAGTAACACTTGTTTTCTGTTTGCACCGAAGCTTGCTAAACTGATCTTTCTCCTCTTGTCTGGTTTTATGACAAGTTTAGTGAAACCAGACCTAAAGTACAATATTTGTACCACATTTTTAGATTTGATTGATTAAAAATCTATCAAAACAATGTCCTGTGAACCGATTAAACCATTTTACAGTTTTAATCAGTAATAATAATAATAATAATAATAAAATACAATTATTGTAAAGTCGTTAGCATGGTCAAACAAACATATGTAGAAAAATAACTAAATAATAATAATAACAATAATAATAATAGTATTGTTTTATTTTTATTAATATTATTATTATAAACAGTTATTTATCTACATCTGTTGGACCATGCTGAAACTTCACACAGCTCAGTTAGAACAAATCCTAAATCTGGACAAATAAAGAAATAACTTATTTGAGTTTTTATTATAAACTTCATGATGACATTTTTATTGCCCTACTGAGCTCCAGCACTACTACGGATCAGAACTCGTTTTGTTTTTCCTCTGAACCATAACCAGAAACACATCTAATTATGACTGAATGTGGAGTAAAGACACGAGACTCGCCACACCTGCTGGTTCCTCGCCTGTGCATCGACGCTTCCCAAAGTAATGATGGATGCTTTAGGAGCTCCACGGGCCACCAGAGCCGGAGCCACCAAGAATGAACCCTGAAAGGAAAGATGAGGAAATGAATGTGTTGTTTCTAATCACTGGTTGTACTTTTAGATTTGATGTTAAATTTAAATCTGTGTTTTGATGTTAAATTTCTTTTATCCTGAATTCTGAGTCTGTTTTTTTAGACACTCAGTGGAGCGTCTCAAAGCTCTCCTATCTTCAGGTTGACCCTTTGCTCCTCGTCGTGTTGAGCAGGAAGTCATCCTGAGGGATATCTGGTGTACACACACACACACACACACACACAATATCTAGAATGAGGACACCAAAGCGCTTTACACAGAGTATCATTCATCCATTCACACCCCGGTGGTGATGAGCTACGTTGTAGCGCGGCTGCCCTGGGGCGCATTGACAGAGGCGCCACCGGTCCCTCAGACCACCACCAGCAGGTAAGGCGGGTTAAGTGTCTTGCCCAAGGACACAAAAGCAGAAATCTCTGTCAAGAGTCAGGATCAAACCTGCAACCTTCTGATTACTGAACAAGCCACTCTACCTGCTGAGCTGCTGCTGCCCCAAGACAGTTTTTACATCTACATACTGGAAATGAATAATCCAGAATATGTTTAAACACACATATTTTATTGTAAACCCCAAACTTCCACTTTTCCTGTTAAACATCTGATGTGTTTCAGACTTCAGACTGGGTCAGACCATGTCATAAAGTGGGTGAGAACAGTCACCAGTTTAATCTCATTTAACTAACTAGTTCCTGTTTAACCAGGTTACTTTTATTCTGTGGTCTGCAGACATGAACTCCTCTGGGATTGTTTATGTTCTGCATTCAGTTACTGAATATGTGCAATATTATCATTATCATTATTATCATTATTATTATTATTATATATATACAGTATATATATATATATATACTGGTTTACAGCAGCTCCTAAATATCTGCTCTGAATATGGTGTGCAGTACGATATTCAGTATAATGCTGTTAAAAGTGCTATCTTGATATGTAGAACTAAGCAGATAAAAAGTTAAACTTTCCTGTGTTCAAACTGTCTAATAGTGATCTTAATGTGTGTGAGAATGTGAAATACGTTGGCCACTTTATAACCGATCAAATGCGTGATGATGCTGACATCCACAGACAGTGCTGTAAGCTGTATGCACAAGCTAACACTATAGCACGAAAGTTTAGTTTTTGTTCACCTCCAGTTAAGGTGGCTTTATTTAAAGCATATTGTACTCCGCTCTACACAGCCCAACTGTGGTCATCCTACAATCAAAGCAGCATGAATAAGCTGCAAGTTGCACACAACGATGCCTTAAGAATCATACTTAAAATACCCAGAGGGGGCAGTGCCAGCCAGATGTTTGTAACTGCAGGCGTTTGTACTTTTAAAGCTCTTTTACAGGCCGACTGGATAGCTCTGCCAACAGTATCATTTTTAGCAATCACTGATCCTACTGTGAGCAGTTGTCGCTATTTGTCCAGTATAAGGAAACACTGGTTGAAGTGTTTGTGTGGTTAACCTTGTGTGGAACAGTGTATAGTAAAGTTTTTAAATTACATTTAGATTTTATTTTAGTTTTATGCTGTTATCTTTTTGTTTCTATTTTATCTATTTTGTTTCATTGATCTGTTGTTTTATATACATTTTATCTGGAACTAAGAGTCTGTCAATAAAGATTATCTATCTATCTATCTATCTATCTATCTATCTATATTTTATCATCATTGCTCAAATCAACTCACAGGTGTTAGGAATAGACATGTTTGCTGTTCTGTATATCTAGTGTAACTTCAAATCATTTATTTTTCCTGTTTTTGGTCTAACTGTGATCATGGAGGGTAGCAACTCGACTAAAGTGGTGGAGAATTAGCAGGAGTGAATCAAGTGTTCAGTTTTACAACTAAACCAACAAACTATGTTCAAAAATGAGAAAGATCCTAATTTAAATGTTCATTCGACGCAAATAAAGTTAAAATAACAAATACGAATATGAAAAGCACAAAGCTACACCAACCTGCTTTTCCTCCTTCCTGCACAGGTTCAAGTAATTATCCTAATGACCCAGGTGGGCTCCCTTAGACTGTACCATTTACAGAGGTAGAGCAAAACAAACCCACAACTAAAGTTAACCCAGCTGTAAAAATGACAATAAAAGATTCTTTACTTCAGTCAGAGAAACAACGTTTTATGTCAGAAGGAAAGTAAATAAATTAGTCACTCATGTTTATGTAAAAATGAATGGAATCGTTACTGCTCACCTTTAATATCCAGCGGATTGGCGCCATCTAGCGGACGTTTGTTGGTAGTACTCCTCTTCGTCCTTCAGCTGTGGAGAAAAAGAGAAATCGTGTTAACTGTCAACTTTCTGTAGATCTAATAAGTACAAATATTTGACAGTTTTATAAACTTTTAATTTAAGATTTATAAAATACTGAAGGCTTTTTGGAAACAAGAAAAGATTTTTTTTTTCTGCAAGTTTGATGGACCATGCCGGTAGTTTCTCTGGTATTTTTACTGTGGTCTGAGTCGATATAAAACCAGGCAACAAGCATTTATAAAATTATTAAAAATTACAAACTAACCTGTGTAATCCTTGTCAACCTTCCTATGAGTCTGGTACGACGGTTTTCTAGGTTGGTGAAGGCTAGTCATCGTATTTTATTTAATGTGTGCATATTTTACCGCTTACTAAGTGAAATAAACAACGTTAAAGTCAACAAAATGTCTCAACTCTCGCATCAAATCTGTTTTATTTTGAAGGCACCAACAGGAAGCGAACCTTCTACATGTCTTGGCCAACTTGACATCAATGCTGCAGTTCTCCTTTCTCGCCACAAGAGGGCAGAAAACCCCTGATCCCCACACGAATGTCCATATTCGGAGTCCTGTGTCGTTAATGTGGGCTGTGCAAACTAGATGGAAATGGTTTGATCTTTAAACACTCCCATCCTAAAGGTTTTTCAATTATTGGTAAAGTAATTTTAATACGTTTTGGTAATTTGAGGCTCAACCGGGAAAAGCAGAGTGATAAATAAAATTATATTTGTTTTAGTTAAACAAATACATTTTGGCTGAACAAACACGGATTTTTGTAAAACATTTCACCTGTTTTATTTAGCTAATAAAACATAAACGTTAGCTTTTAATTCGGCCCGCCAGAGGGTAATAATAAATCAGTTTCACCATTCATTTCTATTTAATATCCTTTTAGAAAATCAATAATTTAAAAATACATATTTTAAATCTCACGTCTCTCAGCTGTCATTTATATTATTTATTATTTTAACCTGAAGGAAGAGAGCAACGTCACGAAGGGTGACTGACAGCTTCCCTCCAGCAGAGGGCGCCCAAGGCGACCACCGGCCCGGTCTGCCAGTTTTATTTTGAAACTACTAGCAGGAAGTAACACATTTAACTTGACACGATGAAACCCGAGGAAGATTTAATTAATTATCAGTCTTTTTGTTTGCTTATTTGTTCTGTTTGGGGTTTGTTTTTATTTTGTTTATTTATATGTTGTTGTTAGTACTTCCTGTTCATTATCCTTCTTCTATATGTTGGAATTCAGCCTGTTCTGGTACTATCTCATGTTGGTAAAACTGATTCTTTGTAGAGATTGTTATAATTGTTGTACATTATATTTTGTGCAAAAAAAAACCCGAGGAAGATAAGTGACAAATAATTCCGCAAACACAGTTAGTAACTAAATACGTTTTTTTTAGATTAAAAAAAATTACAAATGTATTTTCTTTAAACATTAATGTAACTGATGAAAAGCAATAATATGTAAATTAGTCAGATCAACCTTTATTTATATACAGATGAAACAACAGAGGCTTTCTGACAAACTCCTGCTTAAATCTGAAGCTTTTGTCACATGGTGGAACGTCTGCATGATAATTAAAGCCACAACGACAAACCAAACCCTGGTTTAAGTCGTGTAAGTTTTAATAACTCCTTCTGTCCAGCGTGGACACTCATAATAGCTTTGCTGTCTGTGTGTATGAGGCTTTATAAATAAGTCATAACTATAGAATCCGTTTAGAAAATTATAACCTGCAGTTTGAGAGCTGCTCATACTTTTACCACTGTGGTCGGCTGGGAGGATGAAGGCAGAGCTGAGATCAAAGTTCACTTAGAAAAAACTCTGCATTCTCTGATGGGCCTGAGATGCTCCGTGCTACAGCTTAGGGAGGCCGTTGTGCACCTGCAAATGTACGAGTGTGTGTGCTTGTGTGTGTGTATGTGTGCGTGCGTGTGTGTGTGCATGTGCATGTGTGCTTGTGCATGTGTGTGTGCTTGTGTGTGTGTTTGTGTGTGGGTGCTTGTATGTGTGTGTGCATGTGTGTGTGTGCGCTTGTGTGTGTGTGCTTGTGTGTGTGTGCTTGTGTGTGTGTTTGTGTGTGTGTGTGCTTGTGTGTACTCACACGTCTTTTCTTGGCAGAACTTTGCCAAATACCAGACACACACTCCAGCTGACACGTTGACCTCGTCACCTCTCACCTTTACACAACAACCATATTGTCATTCACACAGAGCAGGAAGAACGTGTTATATTTACAACAACGCTACACACACACACACACACACACACACACACACACACACACACACACACACACACACACACACACCTCAGTTTAATGTTAAAACTGGAAAGCATAAAACATTTTTAAAGAAATTTTTAAACTAATCTCTAATTATTGAAGTCATGAACAAGAATATTTGTTCATGAATTTTCCAGGTTTGTTTTTTGTTTGTCTTTTTGACATCAGGCCAGTTGTTCAATTCAATTCAAAGATGCTTTATTAATCCCAGAGGGAAATTAGAGTTTCAGTACACACTAGTCTGAGATTAGACATACATACATAGGCAAAGACACATGACAAGAATTGGTGACTGTGGTCATTCGCAACCCGAGTCGCACTACCTTAATAGAGATCAGAGGGTTACATGAGGATTGGGTCAGGTGGAGGAAAAAAAGGCACTTCAGAGTTACCCTCCACAGGGAGGGCAGCTTTGCTATGAAAAAAACACCTCAGACAGAAATGCAACAGACTTCAGACATCACACAAAATAAGTGTCCACTAGGTGGGGAGGTAGGGTTGTGGACTCTCCACACATCAGTGCATGCAGCCGCGGTGAGCAGCGCTCGTCACCTCCGTTTGGACAGGGGAGGGAGGTCGTTAGGTTTAGAGAGCACAGTGACTCCTGGAACGATTCAACGGCCTTCACCGGTCGCAGTCCCGCCCAGGCTGGGATAGGGAGACAGAGTTGCCATGGCGACGGCAGCATTCCACATTTCTTCTGAGGGGGAGTAATCACTTCAGCTTCACAGGCTCAAGGGCACCAGATTCAGATAGAAATTGTTTTGGGGCCAGACAGATAATTTCCTCTCTGTCTTAAAGTTCCGTTGGTCCTCAACCCCTCTAAATCCAATAATGGCGTAATTAATTTATCCCAATCCGTGCTGATCCGTCCACTTTCTCCTTGATCGAATCCACCTTCTGTGCCAGAGCCTGAATCTCAGCCAAAGTTCCAAGCTTACGACTCATTTTGACAATTATTTGAGTTTGTGCATTCACAGCGCTGTGCAATCCATCCCTGAGCTCCAGGATTGAGCCAATTCTCAACAGCTCGTTAATTTTCCGGTAAGCCAGGTAACCACTCAGGCCAAAAAGCAGGAAACCTGAGGCCAACACCACGAATATCCAGACGTCTTCAGAATCCTCTACAGACAGTTGAGAAAGGCAGATCAGGTTCCACTGTTTCCAGGAGTCCATGATATGCCCAGCTGGCTCTGTCCCAGAGGGGCATCTGGGAGCCCCTTCTCCCGTTCTCATCGTTGAAAAAATCTTGTCATTCGCGTTGAGAGATCAACTGACCAGATCCATTTTTAATAATTTCCAGTTTCCAGAAAAAATGCAGAAGCGCCGTCCACCCAAAGACAGACAAAGAGCCTTGGGATACGATAGGGAGGAGAGGAGGAAAAAAGCGTATGTGCTCTCCAAGAGCCGGAAAAAGTTCTCTAAGATATTAAGATTTGTAGATTGACATTATCATTATTATAATTTAAACAATGAAATTAGCCTCTTTACACTCTTCTATTCATAATTTTAGGAATGTTGAGATGTTAGATGATGGATAGCCACATCCCCTTTTGTTTCTACATGCGGCGCCTGTTCTTTAGAACGTCTTACCTTACGATCCGCCAGTCAGCTTCTATTGAAGCCTTAAAGTCACGACTAAAAACCCACTTTTATTTACATCTTGACTTGTTCCTTGTTAAAGTATTACTTTTAGTTCTTTTCATTCATATTTTTATTAGGTTTAACTCATTTTTTAGAATGGCCATTCTGGCAGTTTTACTTGTTTTATCCTTTGCTCTGTTTTTGATATGATCCATGTTTTAGTACTTCTGTACATAAGGCGCTTTGGTTGTCTCTCATGTTGTACTGAAATGTGCTCGACAAATAAAGTGGTATGACTATTTTCTGATTTAATTGATGATCTCTGATCATTTTTACATAATCGATCAAACCTGTCTCTAGATGGAGCGCTAATCTCAATTATTGACATGTTCTTGCTATTAAACTTACACTTTTGTCATTTAACCGGAAGCATCGTGGGTGTGTGTGTGTGTGTGTGTGTGGCTGCAGCCTTCCATGCAACAAGGGTTAATTAAATCAGTTTTACTGCCATCTAGCGGTCATTTTGACGAATTTCAGTTAAATAAACAAACTTTAGAAGTTTCTCCTTTTATAAGGAACCTGCCTCCATGTGTAGATGTTGTTATGTGGCTGGTGTTGTCTGGATAGCAGCTCTGAGATAACTTCAGTCATGAAAACCCTGTTTAAAGTCTCACTGACCCCAATTCAATCCAAGTTTATTTCTATTGCGCCAAATCACGACAAGAGTCGTCTCAAGGCACTTCACACTGCAAACATTCCGGTACAGGTCAGTTCATTAAGCTAATCCCATAGTTTAGTGTTCTATTATTCACCAACACGTCATAATTTAGCTTTACCTTTTAAAGCTATTTTTATTAATAGCTCAGCTGAATGAGAATAAACCTAAATGAACAAATAAAATGTTAGAATCTGTTTAAATTAAATGTGAGCCCATTTCATTTATTTAATGGCTTTATTCAGATATTTCTGAAACCTTCCACAATGACTGTGAATATGAAATAGGTAGTGATGATTGTTTGTAAAATATATAAAAACCACATCTGGACTGTGGGACAAAGAATGTTGTGTGAACGGGTGAATTTGGTTTTTAGTGTGAAAGGTGGAGTTCTTGAAATCCTTTCTATTTACCTTTGATAATTTTCTTGGGGAAATTGTCTTTTTACTGGATTCTCGCCAGTCTGGCTGTCATTTGCTCTAACTGGACTGCTACTGGAATCCTTACAGCTCTGGTTGAAGCGGCACAGCGGACCTGGAAGCCTGTTTCCTGTCTTAATAACAGCAGAGTAATTGGCCCACACTTACATCAAAAGGGTGAAGCCATCTGGGAATGCTTAAAATGAGGGAGATGGAAGAGGAAGGGAAAAGAGAGTTAAAGTGAGTTTGTGCCCTCAGCTGTCTGCTTTCCTACCTCGTCTACTTCCATTTGTGTCACGTCCTCGTCCCACGAGGCGTAGAGGTGCACCTCACCCTGCCTGCGCTGTGAGCACCTCTGCAGCTCTGAGTGTTATTTTTGGTGGTGATTGTGGTCCTCCAGGCAGGAAGGGCCTCAGCTGCAGATGTGAGCTGGGCTGGGAGCGGGAACAGAGCAGCACATTGTACTGGACATACTGGGAGAGCTCAGGCTGCAACCTGATCCAGGATCCTGCCATCACAGAACCATGCTGTCTACTGTCACTGCCTCACCCCCCCACCCCAGCACACACACACGCACGCGCGCACGCAAGCACACACACACACACGCACGCACACACACACACACACACACACACACACACACACACACACACACACACACACACACACACACACACACCTCCTTCCTTCCATGCTTCAGACATAATGTTCTCTTCTAAATCTGCAAAATTCTTAAAAATTCGTTTCAAAACAGATTTTAAATCGACATAAAATCTCCATTGATCATAACTCCACACTCTCTACCAAGTCTTCTGTTAAAAAACCCATTCAGACAACCTTTTCTCACATTTCTGCGTGAGCTTGTTCATTTAAACTCACATTACCCATTTTACCTGCATAATTTTAATTTCTTCATCTTGCACCCTCCCTTTCCCCCTACCTGCTTCCCCTCGCTGATGCTTCTCTTCCCTTTTCTCTCTGGTGTAGAGTTACATTTGGCAGAGGTCTAGGCACCCATTGCACTATTTGGCCTCTCTGGGTAAATATTATCATCTGCAGACCCATCTGAATAACTGTTAGCTCTGAAACACTGGGGGTTACCCAAACATAAGCACCTCTGAAGGGATTTGCAGGAAATGAGAACAAAAACAAGGAAACATCGCATCAAATTTTATCCTATTTTCCTGTAAAATGTTCACTCCATCCGATGTTATAGCATTACTACGTTCATCCATCTTTTATTGTCAGGTTTGCAGGTGGGTTCAACTCTTTTTTCAGAATCTGCTTTGAAGAAATCCTGAGTTAAGTTTTGTAGCTAAAATAAGTTTGGTGGATTTTCACTTTTAAATTTCTGACTTTCTACAAGAGTTTGTTATAATTAACCCAGCAGTGTCCTCTGTGGTAAAAGGGGGTCCCTAACAGCTGTGCTAGCTGTGATTTTACACATCTCAGGGTCAAATTACTTCATTTCTATATAAATATTTAGCTTTTTGGGGCACTAGAGTTTATTATTGTGGCTTTAGATCTTGCATTGATTTAACCAGAGAAAAGCATCAGTGACCCTGTGAGTTTATTATGGGGAGTGCCGCAGCAGGGCTGGCTGCAAATGGATTGAATTGACTGTTAAAAACTAAACTGGCTCTCTGCTGCAGCTCGAACACAGACCGAGGGAGGAAAACTGGGAAAATGTGAATACAGGTTCCTGTTTTAGTTCTATGGCTGCCTCACTTTAAACCTGTCCGTAACTGGTTTAACTGGGATAATTAGATTTAGTGGCTGCGCAGTGGCACAGTGGTTAGAGCTGCTGGGGGACTTCAATGCTCACGTGGGCAATGACAGCATGACCTGGAGGGGTGTGATTGAGGGAAAAGGCCCGTCTGATCTGAACTCAAGTGGTGTTTCGTTATTGGATTTCTGTGCAAGCCGCAGTTTGGCCATAACGAACACCATGTTCGAACATAAGGATGCCCATCGGTACACTTGGTACCAGGGCAGCCTAGGTCGCAGGTCGATGATAGACTTTGTAGTCGTATCATCTGACCTGTGGCCGTATGTTTTGGACACTCGAGTGAAGAGAGGAGCTGTCAACTGACCACCTGGTGGTGAGTTGGATCAGATGGCAGGGCAAGATGCTGCGTAGCCCTGGCAGACCCAAACGCATAGTGAGGGTCTGCTGGGAACGCCTGGCAGAAGAACCTGTCAAGACGGTCTTCAACTCCCACCACCGACAGAGTTTTGACCGTGTCCCAAGAGCAGTGGGGGTCATCGAATCCGAGTGGGCCTTGTTCCACTCTGCGATTGTTGAGGCGGCTGTTGCTAGCTGTGGTTGCAAGGTGGCCGGTGTCAGTCGTGGTGGCAACCCCCGTGCTCGCTGGTGGAAACCAGAGGTTCGGGGAGCCGTCAGGCTGAAGAAGGAGGCCTACAGGGCGTGGCTGGTCTGTGGATCTCCTGCGGCAGCAGACAGGTACCGGATAGCCAAGCGGGGTGCAGCAGTGGCAGTTGCCGAGGAAAAATCTCGGGCGTGGGAGGAGTTTGGTGAGGCCATGGAGAAAGACTATCGATCGGCTCCAAAGAGGTTCTGGCAAACTGTCAGGAGAGGAAGGCAGCAACTCGCTCACACTGTTTACAGTGGGGATGGGGAGCTGCTGACGTCAACTGGGGCTATAGTCGGACGATAGAAGGAATACTTTGAGGAGCTCCTCAATCCCACCTACGCGCATTCCGAGGAGGAACCAGAGCCGGGAGACCTGGGGATGGACTGTCCAATCTCGGGGGCAGAAGTTGCTGAGGTAGTCAAACAATTACACAGCGGCGGAGCCCCGGGGGCGGATGAGGTCCGTCCTGGGTATCTCAAGGCTATGGATGTTGTAAGGCTGTCATGGTTGACACGTCTCTGCAACATTGCGTGGTCATCGGGGAAGTTCCTGTAGAGTGGTAGACCGGGGTGGTGGTCCCCATCTTTAAGACGGGTGACCTGAGGGTGTGTTCCAACTATAGGGGGATCACACTCCTCAGCCTCCCTGGAAAGGTCTACTCCAAGGTACTGGAGAGGAGGGTCCGATCGATAGTTGAATCTCAGATTGAGGAGGAGCAATGTGGTTTTCGTCCTGGCCGTGGAACTGTGGACCAGCTCTATACCCTTGCAAGGGTGATGGAGGGGGCATGGGAGTTTGCCCAACCAATCCACATGTGTTTTGTGGATTTGGAGAAGGCTTATGACCGTGTCCCCAGGGGCACCCTGTGGGGGACGCTCCAGGAGTATGGGGTGGGTGGCTTTCTGTTAAGGGCCATTCAGTCCCTTTACCAGAGGAGCGTGAGTTTGGTCCGCATAGCCGGTAGTAAGTCGGACCTGTTCCCGGTGAGGGTTGGACTCCGCCAGGGCTGCCCTTTGTCACCGGTTCTGTTCATTACCTTTATGGACAGAATTTCTAGGCGCAGCCGTGGTGTGGAGTGTGTCGAGTTTGGTGGCAGGAGAATCTCGTCTCTGCTTTTTGCGGATGATGTGGTCCTCCTAGCTTCATCCAGCTCTGACCTTCAGCTCTTGCTGGGTAGGTTTGCGGCCGAGTGGGAAGCGGCTGGAATGAGGATCAGCACCCCCAAATCTGAGACCATGGTTCTCGAACGAAAAAGGGTGGCTTGCCAACTCTGGGTTGGGAGAGAGGTCCTACCTCAAGTGGAGGAGTTTAAGTATCTCGGGGTCTTGTTCACGAGTGAGGGTAGGAGGGATCAGGAGATCGACAGGCGTATTGGTTCGGCATCTGCAGTGATGCGGACGCTGAGCCGATCTGTCGTGGTGAAGAGGGAGCTGAGCCAGAAAGCCAGGCTCTCGATTTACCGGTCGATCTACGTCCCAATCCTCACCTATGGTCATGAGCTTTGGGTAATGACCGAAAGAACGAGATCGCGAATACAAGCGGCCAAAATGAGTTTCCTCCGTAGGGCGGCCGGGCTCAGCCTTAGAGATAGGGTGAGGAGCTCGGACATTCGGGAGGGACTCGGAGTAGAACCGCTGCTCCTCCGGATCGAAAGGAGTCAGTTGAGGTGGTTTGGGTATCTGGTCAGGATGCCTTCTGTACGCCTCCCTGGGGAGGTGTTTCGGGCATGTCCTGCCGGCAGGAGGCCCCCGGGTCGACCCAGGACACGTTGGAGAGGTTACATCTCCAATCTGGTCCGGGAACGCCTTGGGGTCCTGCCGGAGGAGCTGGTGGAGGTGGCCGGGGAGAGGACGGTCTGGAGCTCCCTAGTTGGGATGTTGCCCCCGCGACCCGGACCCGGACCCGGACCCGGATAAGCGGAGGAAGACGACGACGACCTAAGTCAAACTTTTGTAATGCATGCCAGTGTTTGGTTTTTAAACCTTTGTTGATTTTGCTTTAGTTATTAGTGATGTTCCTAGACAGCAGGGCAGAGTAGCCATGAAGAGATACTGATGAAACTATTCATGTTAGAATGAGCAATTATTTAAAAAACAGCGTTAATATGGGAATGTGTGTTCAAGTTAGTTCTGAGATGCATGATTTGTTTTATGTCAGCACTTGTGTGTAAATAAAATTTGTCTTTTTTAAAGAGTCAGTATTGTTTATTTGAAGTGTGTCAGGAGGCTGCAGCTCAGACTGGAGGTGGGTAAGCAAACTAGTTTAGTGTGTGACAGGATGATAGAATGGCTCACTGTCTAACTCTGTATTAGTGTTATATTAGAGCATCACTGGAGTTTGTGTGGATTTCAACATTTTAGATCCCATATTTATGTGATATGAATCAGTAACATGACTGTGATACCAAATAAATATTAATTTGACTCAGTACTTTATCACATCAACAGCCACTCGTCCCAGCTGCTAACAGACGAGATCGTCTTCATTCAGATGGAAGCTGAGCTTTGCTGTGCCCACCGTGCACTCGCTCATAAATGGTGGTTGGACTGTTGCCCATCTCCTCCAGCACAGAGCATCCTTTCTTATAGTTTACCTAAATGTTCAGTGAACACCTCCGATACTACATCCCGTAACACATTAGTACAGCTGAAACATTTAACATCAACTTTATTGAAAGCAGAGTCAGTAGAGCTGTAAAGTTGTTGGAAACAATAACTACATTATTCATCAAACTACTAAATAGCTTGCTTAATGGTATGTATGATATGAAATTGTAATTGTATGTCAAGTTTAAGCTACATAACATTTGATAAAGTGTTCATTGTTTGTTTATTTAGCAATAAAATTAATTTCTTCACTTGTTTCTCTTTTATCAGATCCAGTTGATGTGCTGCGGGCTCTGCAGGTTCCCTCTCTCCCCGAGGGTGTGAAGAAAGTCCCTGGCTTCTGCACATCCCGTCGCTCCAGCAGCCCTGATCATGCTTACCGCATCACCAAGAAGGCCCAGATCTCTGCCCCCACCAAGCAGCTCTTCTCAGGTAGTTCTCAGACTGATGCATAGTATTTAAGGTGACTGCTTCACAATAAAGATATTTATTTTTATATACTAAGTCATGTTTTAATATAGGTTTCATGATTTCACATAAAGAGATACTAAATTGATGTTTTTTTCTTCATATTTTCTAATGGTAAAAATTTTTTATGGAATTTTTATTTTTATAGTGGACAAAGTAGTGAATCTCATTAAATGTCATAGAAACAAATTTTTAGGCTTATATGAACGGATGACAAATAGAAAAACATAAATTACCTGGCTATTCCAGTTTAAATGTGAAATTTTGTTAAGTAAAAAGTTTTTGAGTCAAAATAAAAGTTATTTAATATTTATAAACATTAAGACGTGCAGTAATGCTTTACTTTTTTGTAAGAAGAATTATGAAAAACATCTTATCAAAACGCCTCATTCATTCAATCAATCATTCATTCGTTGGTTGAACTTCAGAGGAAGCGCACGTGACCTTCAGGACAACTTCAGGCTAGGGCTAAGCTAGCTTTTATGGGCACGGATACAAGCCAAGATATTTGTCATAATAGATAGTTGGCGGTTTTCTAACATTTATTTTGTTGTTTTACCGTGAATAACTGCGAAATAGTTAAGTAAATTTATACAGGAAATAGTAGCGAATACAAACATTTATGCTTTCTAGCTAGCTAACGAGCAGCTAATGTTAGCTATCTATCGCTAAACGACTTTCCGCCTTCTTTGTCCTGATTTCTCCCATTAATATATTCATGTAAGTTTTGATGATGATGATATATTTAGATGAAAGATACGATGAACGTTTGTTTTGTGAAGCAAAGGTTTGCTTATAAATTCGAGGCTAGAGTATTTTGAATACTCTTAATTTCCCTCTGGGATTAATAACGTATCTTTGATTTGATTGATTGATTGTTTTATAATGTGAAACGTAATTATTGCAGCTTGCTAACTAGCTTAGCTTTGAATTAATTTTGAAGCCTTTTAAATTTCAGAGAGAAAGTTTGTGCTTTGTTCTGATTTGTTAATTTGATAATTATGTGATTCTGCACTTGTGAATAGAAAATAAAAAGCCTCACTTATGTTAAGTAAAATCTTCTTAAGTACAAAATGATTTCCACCTCTTTTTATGTTTGTTATTTTTTTGTACAGCCTGTTATTATTAGCTCACATCTTGATTCTTTCTGATGCATTTTAGTGTGGGTGAATTTCTCTCATTGCTTTATTTTCAGCGGTGCCACCAAACACAGCTCCTAGTGTCTTGTCTACTTTTTTGTGAACTATCACTTCTCATTTAGATGTTACCTGTATCTTTGATCAGTTCTTTCTATTTTATTTCCCTTATTCAAGTATTCACTATAGTCACTTATTCACAGCACCAGAGAGCCACTATATTTTATACACAGGGTTTGGGTAATCTAAACACACTTTCTTCTAAAGGGCACATTTATATGATTTATTAAATCTTTTTATTGGGGCATTTCTACCTTTCCTTTCTGCTAATATTTATTAAGTTTGTTATCTTTCCTTCCACCTTTAGGGCGTTTCCCAGAGAACTTCTCCATCATGGCTCTGATAAAGGCCCAGGCTGGTCTCCAAGCTTTCCTCCTCTCTATCTACAGTGAGCAGGGCATTCAGCAACTGGGCATTGAAATGGGACGCTCGCCTGTTTTTCTGTACGAAGACCAGAATGGAAAGCCAGCTCCTGAGGACTACCCGCTTTTCAAAGGCATCAACCTGGCTGATGGCAAGTCAGTAACCAACAACACCAGTTTGTGACTGATTGAGATGAGTTATTTGTGGTTATGTGGGTGGTGGTGGTTAGGAATAGTATGATCTGCATGATGTAGGAGATGGTTGGTTTCTTTATTCTTTATTTGACATAAATGTTTGCTCACGGATTCTTCTGTCACTAGGTGGCATCGCATTGCCTTCTCTGTTTCCAAGAAAAACGTGACTCTGCTGTTGGACTGCAAGAAGAAGATGACCCGTCCTCTTCCCCGGGGCAACAATGCTGTGATTGACACCAATGGCATCACAGTGTTTGGAGCTCGTCTGCTTGATGAGGAGGTTTTCCAGGTCAGAATCTTGAGAAAGTAAACCTTATTGTTAGGTGACTGAAAGCACTTCCACTGGTTCTACAAAGATTAAACATTTCTGTTGAGTCTGAGATCATCAATAAATTATAATTGTTTTTGTTTGTTTTACAGGGAGACATCCAGCAGCTGTTAATTGCCTCCAACCCTCAGGCGGCCTATGACTTCTGTGAACACTACAGTCCTGACTGTGACTCCCCTCTTCCCAAGACCCAGGCTCAGGACCCAAACACATACGTGAGTAACACCACAGAACAAGTCCATGCAAATATAAGTTTCACCAAGGTAGAATAGCTCGAATAACCATTATTCTTCCCAAATTCGATCGACATTTATGTAGTTACAAAATGTCACACAGCCACATGGAAATCTAATTAGAACTAGCAAGACAAATGAGTAATTTGACCTAAAGTAAAAATCCTCAGACAGATATTGTACGCTGTACACTTTTAATTTTAGGCTCATTTATAGCTCCAGTAAAGCTGACCCAATAAGAGTCTGGGGACTTTATTTACAAGGGTCATGTTCTCCATAGACTTGAATGACAAAGTAATGTAAGGACAAAAATTAACTGCATCTAGATTGGATTTTTTTTAATAAACCTTTTTCCCTTGAAAATAAATGGCCGCTTTTGTAGCGTAACCCTGGGTCCACACCGGGGGCATCAGCGGCACAAAACTGCAGCAAGACGGTTTTTTTACTAGGTGCGTTAATCCACACTGCAAGCGATGCAGCATCTCTAACGTCCTCCTTGCTGGGCTTGTGAAGTCATCAAATCCCTCAAGACTTAA
The DNA here is from genome assembly GCF_043380555.1 of Nothobranchius furzeri. Lineage (NCBI taxonomy): Eukaryota > Metazoa > Chordata > Actinopteri > Cyprinodontiformes > Nothobranchiidae > Nothobranchius > Nothobranchius furzeri. The sequence goes on from NW_027223071.1 coordinate 67,572, forward strand.
TTCACCATTAAAGCAGGAAGAGGAAAATGGACATCACATCCATGAAGAAAAACACGCTAATGCACTTCTTGAAAGATCCTGGGACTAAATAAGCCGTGAGATCACACGTATAGATGTTATCTTATCTACATAGATAAGAAAGCACATCTCTGCAATAGACTTTTATTTTGAAAATTACTGGACGTATTACACTGATACCAAGTGTGAATTCCTGTCTAGCCCTGTGTTATTTGCTGAAATTGACGCATCCCAAAAAGCGGCCCACGGCTAAAATACAGGTGCTGGCCAGTAAATTATAATATCATCAAAAGGTTGAAAATATTTCAGTAATTCCATTCAAAACGTGAAACTTGTACATTATATTCATGCAATGCACACAGACCAATGTATTTCCAATGTTCATTACATTTAAATTTGATATTCATAAGTGACAACTAATGAAAACTCCAAATTTGGTATCTCAAAAAATTAGAATATTCTGAAAAGGCTGAATATAGAAGACACCTGCTGCCACTCTAATCAGCTGATTTACTCAAAACACCTGCAAGGGCCTTTAAAAGGTCCCTCAGTCTTGTTTTGAAGGCACCACAATCATGGGGAAGACTTCTGACTTAACAGCTGTCCAAAAGACAATCATTGACACCTTGCACAAGGAGGGCAAGACACAAAAGGTGATTGCTAAAGAAGCTGGCTGTTCGCAGAGCTCTGTGTCCAAGCACATTAACAGACAGGCGAAGGGACGGAAAAAATGTGGTAGAAAAAAGTGTACAAGCTCTAGGGATAACCGCACCCTGCAGAGAATTGTGACGACAAACCCATTCAAAAATGTGGGGGAGATCCACAAAGAGTGGACTGCAGCTGGAGTCAGCGCTTCAAGAACCACCACGAGGAGACTCATGAAAGACATGGGATTCAGGTGTCGCATTCCGTGTGTCAAGCCACTCTTGAACATGAAACAGCGCAAGAAGCGTCTCGCCTGGGCCAAGGACAAAAAGGACTGGACTGATGCTGAGTGGTCCAAAGTTATGTTTTCTGATGAAAGCAAGTTCTGCATTTCCTTTGGAAATCAAGGACCCAGAGTCTGGAGGAAGAGCGGAGAAGCACAGAATCCACGTTGCATGAGGTCCAGTGTAAAGTTTCCACCGTCAGTGATGGTGTGGGGTGCCAGGTCATCTGCCGGTGTTGGCCCACTCTGTTTCCTGAGGTCCAGGGTCAATGCAGCCGTCTACCAGGAAGTTTTAGAGCACTTCATGCTTCCTGCTGCTGACCAACTTTATGGGGATGCAGACTTCACCTTTCAACAGGACTTGGCACCTGCACACAGTGCCAAAACCACCAGCACCTGGTTCAAAGACCATGGTATCCCTGTCCTTGATTGTCCAGCAAACTCGCCTGACCTTAACCCCATAGAAAATCTATGGGGTATTGTGAAGCGGAGGATGCAATACGCTAGACCCAACAATGCAGAGGAGCTGAAGACGACTATCAGAGCAACCTGGGCTCTCATAACACCTGAGCAGTGCCACAGACTGATCGAGTCCATGCCACGCCGCATTACTGCAGTTATTGAGGCAAAAGGAGCCCCGACTAAGTATTGAGTGCTATACATGCACATTCTTTTCATGTTCATTCTTTTCAGTTGGCCAACATTAGAGAAACAAACATTTTTTCATTGGCCTTTAGAATATTCTAATTTTCTGAGATACCAGATTTGATGTTTTCATTGGTTGTCACCTATAAATATCAAAATTAAACGTAATAAACATCGGAAATACATTGGTCTGTGTGCATTGCATGAATATAATGTACAAGTTTCACGTTTTGAATGGAATTACTGAAATATTTTCAACCTTTTGATGATATTCTAATTTACTGGCCAGCACCTGTATAACCCTGTCATGTATTTAGCAGCACACCACCACCTGAAAAGTTGGGTGCCATTGCCAGTTTGGATCAAACCCATAGACTGTATGGATTATATTTGAATTTGCAACGTTCTGCTGCTGTTCAGCGCCGCTGATGCCCCCAGTGTGGCCCCAGGGAAGATCAGGGGAAAAAAAGAAGAGAAATATTTAGAATAAGTTAGAAGTCCAACAAAATACCAGAGGCCACCCAACAGCGTAGACCTATTCACTTTTTTGCCACTGGTGGTGTGGTCCAGTGGTTTTTACTCACGTTTCCCATTACAAAAAAAAAAAAAAAATTCTTTGTAATGTAGCCGTTTTCCTTTTACCCTTTTAAAGGAAAATTGTTTAGATTTTTTATTTATCATTAACTATATTTAGTAACAAAGCTTCAGCAGATGGACAGGGTGGTTAAAAGGTCCTCAGGCTCAGATTGGGTCATCTAATAACATCATCAAAGTCCTGCTCACCCTTTCTGTCTTCCTCGTGCATCCTCGTCTCATCAGCAGCAACAGGTTGTATCCATCCGATTTTCCCCTCACCATCACAATCTGTGTGTCCTGTGGTATTTAGAATAAACTTATGTTGCTCATCGTTTACTTCAAATAGATGCAGATCGAGCTAGATCCAAAGAGGCAGAACAGTACTCCTGCACACTGCCAACATGCAGTGGGAATTTATGTGCAATATTTCAGTGATTACACCATCTGAGATTGTAATCACTGAAATATTTCACATAAACAAGCTTGCTCCTGATATTTAGAAAAGCAGGATAGTCATGTTCCTTACAAAACTTTTCCCACTATAATGGACATTTTAATCACGATACACACTTTCAGTAGTGGACTAGCTGTCACTGTTTCCCGCTCTACTGCAATGGAACACAGAAAGGTAGGGGAAAAGGATGATACAATAAAACATGAACGTCTCCTTGTTTTATTCTGATAGATTGAAATGAAGAGAACCAGCTGAACACATAATTTATGGAAATTAAATTCAGATGATTATTCTGGTAAAGTTGTGACATAAAATTTGGCTAAAGTTTGATGTAGGAGGGGTCTTCTGAGACTGATTGTGCACATCACATGCATAATAGGCTTTGCAAGCTTTTCCCAGAGTCGACATTCCTCATCGTCATTATCACAGATTTATGTAAACAAATAAATTTCATCTGCATTCATTCATTCATTCAAAATACATGTTTCCAAGCTTGCATGCCTGGTCTGAATCAGTGGGTGTTTCTCAATGCCAAGGAACCTTGCCTTGATGTCTTGGCCCCGCCCCGGTTGCCTAGGAGATTGAAAGGTAGCGCGACTCAGGGTTGCGAATTACCACAGTCACCAATTCTTTGAACTGTGTGTACTGAAACTCTAATTTCCCTCTGGGATTAATAAAGTATCTTTGATTTGATTTGATCAACGGCCGCCAAGACGTGTTCCAATGTTCATGTTCTACCGAGGCGTGTGTTCTCCGTTTGTTAGCCGTTTAGCTAGCTGAGCAGGATACACGGGAGGTGTCTTGTAGCCTAGCCTTGGTCAAAAATTGCCCACAATACACTGCTGCATTTTCAAAAAGACGGCGGACCAGAAGCCGGCAGCTACTTCAGGGACAATTTTCAAATTTAAAAGTAAGTCCGCTAATTTAAAATGTTTTTTTTAGATCCAAAGAAGTTACCTATGGTTGGTTAGTTGCTTAGTAGTTGCAGCTTCGGTGGCTAGCGGGTAGTAACTCACTTATATTTTTAATTTAACAAATATATTCACAATTTAAAAAGTAAAATGCTCGTTATATATTTATATTGAAACTAATACGTATAAAATATAACGTAATCTCCCGTGTCACGTGACTTTACGTGACCACCGTTGAAGCTGCGGTCACGTGATGCAAGTCTTTTCTAGTCTTTCCCCTAGGAATTTTTCCAGCTGTGGTGGTGGTGGTGGGAGGGGTGAAATTATGACGATGTCTCACCTTTATGTTAATATTGTTTTATTTGATGCACTCCACTTTGAACTGCACCAATCCAGCAACTGCTGCATTTTAATAACTAGTATTAAAGGTGATTACACCAATATTTGCACAAGAATAATTTTTGTTTTAAACTCTGTGACACACTTTGCAGGGGGGATTTGGCATTTAATTTTTCTTGGTGTCGGGGAAAAACATCTCCTTCTGCCCCCCTTTATTTGACTTTCTGCCCCCTTTATTTTGGTCCAAGATCATTACTGGGCTGGCCCTCTTCAAAACCTTCTGCACCCATGCTTAGTGGACTTAATGAAGTATTTTTAAGCCAGTATAAAAATGACAAACACAAATGTACATGTTTGGCATTATTGACCAATACCTTTGATTTAATTTATTTGTTAAGAACATCAAGATACATAACAGTGAACATTATAATAAAGTACATTTTTCTAGTGCCGAGAGGAAACAACCCATAGAAGCACTGATTTGTTCTCATTTCAGAGAAAAATAGAACAGGTCAGATGCACCTAATAAATAAAATTACTAACAACTAACAAACTCAGGAATCTGTTTCTTTGCTTCATTGTTCTGGTGCTGAAAACATCACTAATGCGGATCAAAGGACATACACCGATGAATGCACCTCCTATTTATAATTTGGAAATTAGTGGGTGTGGTATACATCAATACATTATTTTAAATCTGAAATTGATATGGATTGATCAGAAGTTGTTTATTTATAAGCTATTGTTTATTTGAAAACTATTTACAGAGCAGCCTCAGAATTGAGATTAAACATTTTTATCACAATAGTAAAGGAACTATTACAGAACAAGTTTTTCAATTAAATAAGAACATTAATATTTAAGTGCATGAATTAATACATCTGAACTCATGCAGTAGGAACTAGGAAATATGAAATACTAGAACCAGACACAACTTTTTAATTTTGTTTTTATTTTAATTTGTCTTCGTCTTCGTCTTCCTCCGCTTATCCGGGTCCGGGTCGCGGGGGCAGCATCCCAATTAGGGAGCTCCAGGCCGTCCTCTCCCCGGCCTTGTCCACCAGCTCCTCCGGCAGGACCCCAAGGCGTTCCCGGACCAGATTGGAGATGTAACCTCTCCAACGTGTCCTGGGTCGACCCGGGGGCCTTCTGCCGGCAGGACATGCCCGAAACACCTCCCCGGGGAGGCGTCCAGGAGGCATCCTGACCAGATGCCCAAACCACCTCAACTGGCTCCTTTCGATCCGGAGGAGCAGCGGTTCTACTCCGAGTCCCTCCCGAATGTCCGAGCTCCTCACCCTATCTCTAAGGCTGAGCCCGGCCACCCTACGGAGGAAACTCATTTCGGCCGCTTGTATCCGCGATCTCGTTCTTTCGGTCATTACCCAAAGCTCATGACCATAGGTGAGGATTGGGACGTAGATCGACCGGTAAATTGAGAGCCTGGCTTTCTGGCTCAGCTCCCTCTTCCCCACGACAGATCGGCTCAGCGTCCGCATCACTGCAGACGCCGAACCAATCCGCCTGTCGATCTCCCGATCCCTCCTACCCTCACTCGTGAACAAGACCCCGAGATACGTAAACTCCTCCACTTGAGGTAGGACCTCTCCCCCGACCCGGAGGTGGCAAGCCACCCTTTTCCGGTCGAGAACCATGGTCTCAGATTTGGAGGTGCTGATCCTCATCCCAGCCGCTTCACATTCGGCCGTGAACCTACCCAGCAAGAGCTGAAGGTCAGAGCTGGATGAAGCTAGGAGGACCACATCATCTGCAAAAAGCAGAGACGAGATTCTCCTGCCACCAAACTCGACACACTCCACACCACGGCTGCGTCTAGAAATTCTGTCCATAAAAGTGATGAACAGAACCGGTGACAAAGGGCAGCCCTGGCGGAGTCCAACCCTCACTGGGAACAGGTCCGACTTACTACCGGCTATGCGGACCAAACTCACGCTCCTCTGGTAAAGGGACTGAATGGCCCTTAACAGAAAGCCACCCACCCCATACTCCTGGAGCGTCCCCCACAGGGTGCCCCTGGGGACACGGTCATAAGCCTTCTCCAAATCCACAAAGCACATGTGGATTGGTTGGGCAAACTCCCATGCCCCCTCCATCACCCTTGCAAGGGTATAGAGCTGGTCCACAGTTCCACGGCCAGGACGAAAACCACATTGCTCCTCCTCTATCTGAGATTCAACTATCGATCGGACCCTCCTCTCCAGTACCTTGGCGTAGACCTTTCCAGGGAGGCTGAGGAGTGTGATCCCCCTATAGTTGGAACACACCCTCAGGTCACCCTTCTTAAAGATGGGGACCACCACCCCGGTCTGCCACTCCCTAGGAACTGCCCCCGATGACCACGCAATGCTGTAGAGACGTGTCAACCATGACAGCCCTACAACATCCATAGCCTTGAGATACCCAGGACGAACCTCATCCGCCCCCGGGGCTCCGCCGCTGTGTAGTTGTTTGACTACCTCAGCAACCTCTGCCCCCGAGATCGGACAGTCCATCCCCAGGCCTCCCAGCTCTGGTTCCTCCTCGGAATGCGCATTGGTGGGATTGAGGAGCTCCTCAAAGTATTCCTTCCACCGTCCGACTATAGCCTCAGTTGACGTCAGCAGCTCCCCATCCCCACTGTAAACAGTGTGAGCGAGTTGCTGCCTTCCTCTCCTGAGGCGCCGGACAGTTTGCCAGAACCTCTTTGGAGCCGATCGATAGTCTTTCTCCATGGCCTCACCAAACTCCTCCCACGCCCGAGATTTTGCCTCGGCAACTGCCACTGCTGCACCCCGCTTGGCTATCCGGTACCTGCCTGCTGCCTCCGGAGACCCACAGACCAGCTACGCCCTGTAGGCCTTCTTCTTCAGCCTGACGGCTCCCCGAACCTCTGGTGTCCACCAGCGGGTACGGGGGTTGCCACCACGACTGGCACCGGCCACCTTACGACCACAGCTAGCAACAGCCGCCTCGACAATCGCAGAGTGGAACAAGGCCCACTCGGACTCAATGTCCCCCACTGCTCTCGGGACGTGGTCAAAGCTCTGCCGGAGGTGGGAGTTGAAGACCGTCTTGACAGGTTCTTCTGCCAGGCGTTCCCAGCAGACCCTCACTATGCGTTTGGGTCTGCCAGGTCTACGCGGCATGTTCCCTTGCCATCTGATCCAACTCACCACCAGGTGGTGATCAGTTGACAGCTCCGCCCCTCTCTTCACTCGGGTGTCCAAAACATACGGCCGCAGGTCAGATGATACGACTACAAAATCTATCATCGACCTGTGACCTAGGCTGCCCTGGTACCAAGTGTACCGGTGGGCATCCTTATGTTCGAACATGGTGTTCGTTATGGCCAAACTGCGGCTTGCACAGAAGTCCAATAACAAAACACCGCTCGAGTTCAGATTAGGTGGGCCGTTCCTCCCAATCACACCCCTCCAGGTCAAGCTGTCATTGCCCACGTGAGCATTGAAGTCCCCCAGCAGGACAATGGAGTCCCCTGATGGAGCACTATCTAGCACTCGTCCCAGGGACTCCAAAAAGGGTGGGTACTCTGAACTGATATTTGGCCCATAAGCACAAACAACAGTCAGGACCCATTCCCCGACCCGAAGGCGCAAGGAAGCTACCCTCTTGTCCCCCGGGGTAAACCCCAACACACAGGCAGAGAGTCTCGGGGCTAACAAAAAGCCAACCCCAGCCCTCCGCCTCTCACCCGGAGCAACTCCAGCAAAGTAGAGTGTCCAACCCCTCTCCAGGTCTCGGGTTCCAGAGCCAATGCAATGTGTCGAGGTGAGTCCGACTATATCTAGCCGGTACCGCTCAACCTCTGCCACAAGCTCCGGCTCCTTCCCCGCCAGCGAGGTGACGTTCCATGTCCCAAAATTTTTATTTTATTAAAATTAAAATTTTATTTTAATTTGATTAAACAGAATTTTTTCCTAACGTTGTTGGCATTTTTCCCACACACAGTTAAACAAAACAATGTTTATTAAGGTGTGTGTGTGTGTGTGTGTGTGTGTGTGTGTGTGTGTGTGTGTGTGTGTGTGTGTGTTTGTGTGTGGTGGGAGGGGTGAAATTATGACACGTCTCACCTTTATGTTAATATTGTTTTATTTGATGCACTCCACTTTGAACTGCACCAATCCAGCAACTGCTGCATTTTAATAACTAGTATTAAAGGTGAATACACCAATATTTGCACAAGAATAATTTTTGTTTTAAACTCTGTGACACACTTTGCAGGGGGGATTTGGCATTTAATTTTTCTTGGCGTTGGGAAAAACATCTCCTTCTGCCCCCTTTATTTTGGTCCAAGATCATTACTGGGCTGGCCCTCTTAAAAACCTTCTACACCCATGCTTAGTAGACTTAATGAAGTATTTTTAAGCCAGTATAAAAATGACTGAAACACAAATTTACATATTTGGCATTATTGACCAATATTTTTGATTTAATTTATTTGTTAAGAACATCAACATGCTTTACAGTGAACATTGTAATAAAGTACATTTTTCTAGTGCAGAGAGGAGACCCATAGAAGCACTGATTTGATCTCATTTCAGAGAAAAACAGAACAGGTCAGATGCACCTAATAAATAAAATTACTAACAAACTCAGGAATCTGTTTCTTTGCTTCACTGTTCTGGTGCTGAAAACATCACTAATGCGGATCAAAGGACATCGATGAATGCACCTCCTATTTATAATTTGGAAATTAGTGGGTGTGGTTTACATCAATACATTATTTTAAATCTGAAATTGATATGGATTGATCAGAAGTTGTTTATTTATAAGCTATTGTTTATTTGAAAACTATTTACAGAGTTTACAGAGCAGCCTCAGAATTGAGATTAAACATTTTTATCACAATAGTAAAGGAACTATTACAGAACAAGTTTTTCAATTAAATAAGAACATTAATATTTAAGTGCATGAATTAATACATCTGAACTCATGCAGTAGGAACTAGGAAATATGAAATACTAGAACCAGGCACAACTTTTTAATTTTGTTTTTATTTTAATTTGATTAAACAGAATTTTTTCCTAACGTTGTTGGCATTTTTCCCACACACAGTTAAACAAAACAATGTTTATTAAGGTGTGTGTGTGTGTGTGTGTGTGTGTGTGTGTGTGTGTGTGTGTGTGTGTGTGTGTGTGTAAGAGAGATAGAGAGAGAGAGAGAGAGAGAGAGTAAAAATTTAAAAAACCCGACCGGAGCGGAGGCAGTGACTGACGCGACGCAATCCGTTTTTAGCTCTGTCTTGTCAAATGCACCACGTACGTTACAAAAAAAAGGTAGCTTTAAATATTCAACCGAAAAAGAGGCGAGCTGAAGAAAACCTAGGGAGTTCTGAAGAAACGTGTGCAACAGTGAAGCAAGCGCAGAGAGATCCGTTGTCTGTGTGCGTGCGTGGCGGGCGCTCGATGTGACTGGCCAAACACAGAGCGTGAAGACCGTCAGTTACCCAATCAGGATTTTCCTTCAGCACGGTTACAGATTTTTACGAGTTTTACTTGTTTAATGCTCGTATTCGTCAAAAATGCTTTATTCAATTCAATTCAATTCAATTTTATTTATATAGCGCCAAATCACGACAAGAGTCGTCTCAAGGCACTTCACATAATAAACATTCCAATCCAGGTCAGTTCATTAAGCCAATCAGAAAAAATGTTTCCTATATAAGGAACCCAGCAAATTGCATCAAGTCACTGACTAGTGTCAGTGACTTCACAGCAATCCTCATACTAAGCAAGCATATAGCGACAGTGGAGAGGAAAACTCCCTTTTAACAGGAAGAAATCTCCAGAGAATCCTGGCTCAGTATAAGCAGCCATCCACCACGACTCACTGGGGATCGAGAAGACAGAGCGCGCGCGCGCGCACACACACACACACACACACACACACACACACACCAAACAATGTGTCTGTGGTTACATTGTGATTTCTTAGTAAATATTCTACTTGGTGAGAGATAAACTTTATTGTATTTATCCTAGTGAATCTATAATTAAGCGGGTAAACTAGTAGTAGCACATCCAACGTCAAGGAAAGCATAAAGTTATTATCAGGAGAGGGAGAATGTTTAAGTGGTTAGCAGCAGTGTGCTAGACGATGGCCTCCTCCATGAGGCCACCACAGCTCAGTAGAACATCACTGTAGCTTCTTCTGGGGAGAAAAACACTTAGAGCATACCGTATCCGGCTCATCCCTAGCTGTAACCACCCTGCCCTGCCTCCTCCTCCTTGCTGCCTGCCGGCTGTGATCACAAGCAAAAACAGAGTAGTTGCCGCTGCTTCTTCGGGAAACAGCGCAAAAAAAGATAAAATCAATAAAACTTGGGATCTTGTAGGCGTGGCGCTGGGATTTCAGCCATGGCAGGCTGCCACGGCTACGCCTATGTAAGGGAAACACTGTGTTCCATTTAACCGTTCTCTTTGACCAAGGAAGGACGGCGTTCTCGTAAGTAAGGCGCCTGCCCTCGCAAGACATCGCCTCGCAAGGCCAGGCGCCTTGACATTGAGAAACACCCAGTATAAACGTTTGGTTGCTAGAGGACTCTTACTCTGTCATGTTGAATCTGTTGAGATGACTGCTTCTTGAATGAATATAAGTTAGTGTGGTTATATTCATTGGCTTTGTTTGTTTATGATTTTGTCTTTCATCAGGGTTGATTTTCTGCTGACATCTTTTTGTCAACACCTACAGGTGCTGGCCAGTAAATTAGAATATCATCAAAAGGTTGAAAATATTTCAGTAATTCCATTCAAAACGTGAAACTTGTACATTATATTCATGCAATGCACACAGACCAATGTATTTCCGATGTTCATTACATTTAAATTTGATATTCATAAGTGACAACTAATGAAAACTCCAAATTTGGTATCTCAAAAAATTAGAATATTCTGAAAAGGCTGAATATAGAAGACACCTGCTGCCACTCTAATCAGCTGATTTACTCAAAACACCTGCAAAGGCCTTTAAAAGGTCCCTCAGTCTTGTTTTGAAGGCACCGCAATCATGGGGAAGACTTCTGACTTAACAGCTGTCCAAAAGACAATCATTGACACCTTGCACAAGGAGGGCAAGACACAAAAGGTGATTGCTAAAGAAGCTGGCTGTTCGCAGAGCTCTGTGTCCAAGCACATTAACAGACAGGCGAAGGGACGGAAAAAATGTGGTAGAAAAAAGTGTACAAGCTCTAGGGATAACCGCACCCTGCAGAGAATTGTGACGACAAACCCATTCAAAAATGTGGGGGAGATCCACAAAGAGTGGACTGCAGCTGGAGTCAGCGCTTCAAGAACCACCACGAGGAGACTCATGAAAGACATGGGATTCAGGTGTCGCATTCCGTGTGTCAAGCCACTCTTGAACAAGAAACAGCGCAAGAAGCGTCTCGCCTGGGCCAAGGACAAAAAGGACTGGACTGATGCTGAGTGGTCCAAAGTTATGTTTACTGATGAACGCAAGTTCTGCATTTCCTTTGGAAATCAAGGACCCAGAGTCTGGAGGAAGAGCGGAGAAGCACAGAATCCACGTTGCATGAGGTCCAGTGTAAAGTTTCCACCGTCAGTGATGGTGTGGGGTGCCATGTCATCTGCCGGTGTTGGCCCACTCTGTTTCCTGAGGTCCAGGGTCAATGCAGCCGTCTACCAGGAAGTTTTAGAGCACTTCATGCTTCCTGCTGCTGACCAACTTTATGGGGATGCAGACTTCACCTTTCAACAGGACTTGGCACCTGCACACAGTGCCAAAACCACCAGCACCTGGTTCAAGGACCATGGTATCCCTGTCCTTGATTGGCCAGCAAACTCGCCTGACCTTAACCCCATAGAAAATCTATGGGGTATTGTGAAGCGGAGGATGCAATACGCTAGACCCAACAATGCAGAGGAGCTGAAGACGACTATCAGAGCAACCTGGGCTCTCATAACACCTGAGCAGTGCCACAGACTGATCGAGTCCATGCCACGCCGCATTACTGCAGTTATTGAGGCAAAAGGAGCCCCGACTAAGTATTGAGTGCTATACATGCACATTCTTTTCATGTTCATTCTTTTCAGTTGGCCAACATTAGAGAAACAAACTTTTTTTCATTGGCCTTTAGAATATTCTAATTTTCTGAGATACCAGATTTGATGTTTTCATTGGTTGTCACCTATAAATATCAAAATTAAACGTAATAAACATCGGAAATACATTGGTCTGTGTGCATTGCATGAATATAATGTACAAGTTTCACGTTTTGAATGGAATTACTGAAATATTTTCAACCTTTTGATGATATTCTAATTTACTGGCCAGCACCTGTATAAGCTACTTGTGCAGACTCTGATGAACTGAGAAATTACAGCTTTAATTTGTGTCTGTCTATTTTGCTGTCTGGTGCAGTCTTTCAACACATGACTTTGGTCTTTTACCTTTGGCCTTTGCAGTCTCTCATTCTTTCTGCTTTTCACCTGCTTTCATGAATCCTCCTGCCCCATTCAACCCACTGCTTTGGTTGTTTGCTTACAACCAAACAAAACCTCCACCTTTTCTTTCTTTTTGGTACTTTGATGAGGAGCAGGATGACCATGAATATCCATATTATTATGAGGAAACCACAGACCTTCCCTCCTCATCTTCATCCCCCTCTCCCCAACCTGGGGACCACAAGCAGCAGGTAAAGTGGGAGCAAGAGAGAGGGAAGACACTAGTTGGGTTTGTGGAAGGGAAGGGCAATGAGAGAATGAGAGGAGCATTCAAACAAAAACACATTCTGATCATTTAAATATAATTCAAGTTATCATAATTGCTGAAAAAAAATCTTTGGAAATGTTTATAAAAGTTGTTTAAATTTAACTTCTGAAAGCCTCTCATCACTTCATACTTCCCTTTTATTTAATGTCTCATTTCCTCATTAAGAATGATCTCCTACACATTCGCCTTATTTCATCTACTTGTGTCACACAGGATTACTTTTGCGCCTTGTGATATTTTTGTCCTTATGTCATCCACATGTTGTCTTTTAAGTATGTGTGTTCACACGTGGCCATGTGAGGGCACTGGGGAACTGAAGGTCCAGCTGTGTCTCACACACACACACACACACACACACACACACACACACACACACACACACACACACACACACACACACACACACACACACATTTTCTACGTTTTTTTATTACTCCCTCTTGTAGAAGTAATTTGTCCATTTTATTTTGTTCTTTTACAATTTAGACCTAAACTAAAAGTCTTTGAAAATTAATTTCTGAGAAAATATAATTAAAGTTTCCATCATATAATGTAATATAAAAAGAGAATATGCAAATACAACTAAGTTTAGAAAACCTGAGTTATTTGATCTTCCTTTTACATTATACATAAATATAATTTCATAACCACACAAGAAGACACTAATACTTTTGGTTTTCTGATTCTTTCTGGTGTTTCACACATTTTTACTTGCTTTCCTTGCATGTTATTTTAAAATAAACTTATTCTGTTTGGGTTCTTAATTTTGCACGATTGTTTAATGAAGGATCCTTATTGTCCTGCTACTTACATGTTTGTGACGGAGATTTAAGAACACCGCATGCACTTACTTTAGTTTTGCATCATCTGATTATCTTTTTCATAGATTTCAAAATAGAGATATATTCAATGCCTAGTTTTACATCAAAGGTTTGTATGATGGACTGTGAATGCTTATATACTAGTTTAAAAATCCATTGGTGCTGTATTACATCTATGGGTCGTAAGTTCACCTTGAAAGCTTGTTTAGATCTTAAACTATAATATCTTTTTATTAGTAGTGGCATGATTTACAAAAAATACCTGTGTATGGTCTTTTATCCCACATTTTATCATTTTATAAAGCACGTGTTTGCATGTCTTCTGAGTTGTTTCTTTTGCATGGCTGAAAAGCTGGAACCTTTTCTGTTTTCCAGTTCAACTGTTTCATGCTTTATTACCCAACAGGTCAATAATGTGTGAGCTTTTTGTGTTGTGTGGCTAGTGTGTGTGTGTGTGTGTGTGTTAAACAGCCACCTTTACCTGACCATTCACATCCTCAGTGCCTCTACTAAACCATGGTGCCCAGTTCCTAACTGAACAAAGATGCTGCTTTATCATGTGACAGTGGGAATGGCATTACTGGAGAGAACAGCAAAAATACCAGTTTAGAACTTAAGTCAAAGTAATGAAATTGTATTGTTTATTGTGCATTATAGGTTTGTTTTTCATAATATTGTTTATTTTAGATGTATTTTAAAACCTGATCGTCTGCTGTATCCAGTAATGCCTGCACAGTCTCAGCAAATCGTCCAAGCCTTAGCCATCTTTATGTCACTGTGTCTCAAAACATCCACTCTTGTCTTTTTCTCTTTCTGTCAATCCCTTGTTTGTGCTTTTCATCTCCCTCCCAATCCCTCTGTGTATCTTTGTCATTTTCTACCCTCTCTATGTTTTTTGTCTATGCACTTCTTCATACTAAACATTATAATCGTGGATATTAGAAGAAGGCACCCAGTGGGAAAGCAGCTCCCACTAAATCAACTAAACCCACTCCAGCTAAGTCAGCCAAGTCTGGACCTTACAAACTGGTCGTCAAGCCACCCATGCCCACCAAAGCTATCAAGTCCTCTACAGCTAAGCCATCCAAAGCTAAACCCACTGCTGCAGGCATCTTCTTGTCAAAGATCAAACCAACAACAGCAACTAAAGCCAAAACCACAGCTGTCCCAGTTAAGAATGGCATTGGTAAAACAGCTTCTCCAAAGAAACCCAGTGGTGCATCTAAAGGTAATGGCAATGCCAAAACTGAGGCCAAAAATGGGAAGCTTGTAGGTGAAACAAAAGTTAATGGAAAAGCCTCTGCTGAGAAGAAAACCAATGGAAATGGAAAAGCTACGGTTGGGTCTAAGGTGAATGGAAATGGCAGAGGTAAAACTACAACAAAGAAAGCCAATGGAAATGGCAAAACTACCACTGAAGTCAATGGCAAAGCTGAAAATAAAGTCAATGGTGCAGCAAAAGCAAATGGGAACAACAAAGTTTCTTCAGAAGCCAAAAAGAAAGATGTTAGCAAAGTGGCTGGAAATAAGGCAAAAAGTGAAACCACTACAAAAATGAACTCTGTAGATAGCACGGCCAAGTCAGCTGTTAATGTAGTCGCTACTAAAGCACCGAAACCCACAAAAATAACAAAACCAGAACCTACAAAGGTTTCTGCCACCAAATCTCCAAAAGCAAACATCGAAGAAAAAGCAGAGCTGAAAGAGAAGACAATAGCTAAAAGTGTGTTCAACAAAGTCCCTCCGATCAAACCAACAACCAAAAAGTTTTCTGTCCCAACAAAAGAAGCTCCAACACGTGCCCCTGTTCGACCTACGCTGCTCAGACCCACAAAGTTCAAGGACATGGACAACAACGTTAAGTCCCACCACAGACCTTTCCCACCGTTTGGTGAGACTGCACTGCGGGGAGCTTCGGTCCCAGCTAAGAGAACCGACATTCCCCAACAGGTACAACATGAAGATTCATGTTTGGGTCAACATGTCCAGAGATGTTTGTCCCGTCTTCCCAGTCTGTTTATCAGCCTTGACCATCATCAAAGTAAAATCTTTATATGCCTCTTTATTTTGTCGTGTTTCATGACTAGTTGATCCTGCTTTAGGTCGACAGCCATGCACATTTTGATGATGCACAAGTTGGATGTCAGATTGGAAGTTGGTTCAAATCAGGCTAACAAGCTGACTGCGTTCTCATCTTTCCATATATCCTATCATTCTGACAACCTTCCCAACTTCTTTGTATGATATGATCCAGCGGTGCACATTGAAGCATGGCTTCACTGTTCTTTACTTGATCTCATACTAAAACTGGATCTTAAAACCTGAGCAGCTAGAGGACTCCGTTTTTCTTCTTTATGGAAACAGTTAAAGTAATGGTCAAACAAATGAGCATGGATTTCTATGGTTAAGAAACGTCTTTCTTAAAAACAGCTTCACAGAATCTAGAGAACTTTTGAGTCTAACTTTATGACACTACATAGTTTGACCTCTTTTTTAAGGTGGAAAAATGTGTATGTTCAGGAGTTGATAAAGTTAAATGTGTTGCTGGTTAATGTTCTGTGAGGCTGTTTGTTTCTGTGTTATTTGGTCTTCAATGGATGAAACTAAACATGCTGAAGCATCAAGCTGTAATGTTTCCATCTTAAGGGATGGATATTTACCCTTTTTGGAAACTTGGCTTGTGAGCTTAAAACAGTGAAAATGGTTTAACAAAAGCATGAAAAGAAATTTCAGATAAGAAAAGTCAATAACTGTTAAAATTCTGCATTTGGCAAATTTTAAAGTCATTGATAATTCAATCCAAGCCTAATTGAAATTTCTTTTCTAAAATTAATTTTTACAGGTTTAAAATTGTGAGTTGCCAGTGAAACAAAAATGTGTCTGGCTGGCGATCACAATTTTATTTTGCTTTCCAATTTCTTCTTTTTTACTCATGACCTACAAGCAGATTATAAACTAACCCTGCTCTCAATCAAATCTGCTTACTTCCTCCCTGCTCACCACTTCCTGTCTACCTGACCAATCAGGATGTAGACACAGAATATTCTGAGGCTGGCCACACCCCTACAGAGACTGATTATTACTATGAAGAGATGGTCCCACAGCCAGACGGTGAGGTGGTTGGACAAGAAGAAATACCTGTACAGGTAAAAAGAAACGGACACACATCAAATCTAGCTTTTACATATCTTAGAGAATAAGATAGGATTAGTTCAGTAAAATCCAGGATCTCTAAAGTTAACACAATACAACTGAACCAACTGAATCAAATGAAAACGGTGTACCTGTATGACTGTGAGCCCAGTCTTAAGTAGATTAACAAAGTAGTAATACCTCTGTTCCTCTTTACTCTTCTAACACACACTAATCTGTTAAAGTCACCGATGCCTTGTAACAAGATGTGAGAGAAAACGTGTTTTAAAAAAGAATGTACCACATTCATCTGCGTTTATCATCAGATATTTTTATGTGGTTCTCTTTTTCTCTTAACAAGATTTGCTGTTTGTTCTCATCTCAAGAATCTTGGATGATATTGTTGGCATCTTGAGATGAGAACAAAAATCTTGTGGAAAACAGGTCCACATGTGAGTATTTGATGTTCATATTTAACCACAGAAACAAAAGCAGATGAATATAATGCATTCTTGTTTGAAAGTACTTAACAGAGTACAGTTGTTAATGAGTTACTTCGTTGTATTTATGTTTAGAAATAAGATGGGTATCTGACAGCTCATTTGCAACATAAAGTACATTTGTATTTTTTTAGTTTGTTGGATTTATTTGTTTTGATATTAAGTTTGAATGCTACAACGTTTAGCTATGTTTACTCGGGTAAAAACAACAAAAAGAAAAAACAAATAAGTTTGTGTTCAAAAGGCTTTGAATGTGCTACATTCTGCCTGTTTATTTTTGAGAAAATGTAATATATATTCCCAATGGATTTTTATTTGTAGTATACCATGTATGGTAAGTACAGACGCAAGATACCGTTTTTGGCTTTGCATGGTACAGCAGATAGAAGAAGCCCGTTTTCACAAAGTTTGTTCTTATCTCTTCTGTGATATCTAGAACCTAAGTTAAGTTGATTAGAATGTACTTTTATTTTCAAACTCATCAATAAATATGAATACTCATGGATCGATAATGAAAGGCTTTGGTGAAAACCTGCTGCTGTCAGCGAATATTAAGTACTTGACATAAGACTTAAAGTGACAGGACACATCTGAAAAAGTCAGCCTGGATCAACATTAGGCACTATCTCTGAGATCTACATGTCTTTTTTTGTCCTAATGTCACATTATATTTGCAAAAGGTAAGATTAATTTATTTGAATGTGCTCCTTTCTTTCATACCTTCTTGTTGTTGCTGTTCATCTTCTTTTACTAACATCTTTCCATCCTGCTCATCTCCTTACTGCTTCTTCCATCCTTTTCTTCCCTTGTTTAATTCTTCCTTTTCGGACCTCTGTATCCTTCCTATTGCGGCTTTACTGAACCCATCGTAGCCCCAGGTCGAACCAGCCTTGGTGGGAGAGGAGGTAGATGCCACCAAAGTGGGCGGTGTTGGTGAAGAAGTCTTCACTGAGGAGTATGTGACTGGAGATGTGGGCCTTAAGGAATACGACTATGCCTACAGAGACTACAATGAGCCCTTACCAGAGACCGGAGAGGTCGATGCCTACATGGGGCCCGCCTTGTCCGCTGTGACGGATGAGGGAGGCGTAAGTCATTTTGCTGCTGAGGCAAAAAGAAAAATCAGTTTCAACCAACAAATTGTTTTCAGTGTCCTCCAAGATGATATTGAGTTTTTTACCTGTCACAGTTCAATACAGGAAAATATTTCTTTAATTTACTAAGTTTTTTTTTAATGAGACAGAAATTCTTATTTGTAGTGGTTAACAAGACCGCACTTGCCTTTAAATTGTGTTCCCCCACCCCCTCTTTCCAAAACCTGCCATAGTAGCGATAATGTCAACAAGCTTTGTTTAATCGTTCACTATCGTCCACTTATCCGGGGTTGGGTCGCGGGGGCAGTAGCCTAAGCAGGGAGGCCCCGACTTTCCCCTCCCTAGCAACTTCGGCCAGCTGCTCCGAGGGAATCCCAAGGACTTCCCTGACCAGCCGAGAGACATAGTCCCTGAAGCGTGTCCTGGGTGTTCCCTTGAATCTTCTCCCAGTTGGACATACCTGGAATACCTCACCAGAGGGTATCCTAACCAGATGCCCGAGCCACCTCAACTGGCTACTCGTGATGTGGAGGAGCAGCGGGTCTACACCTCTGAGCCCCTTCCGGATGACCGAGCTTCTCGCCCTATCTCTATGGGAGAGCCCAGACACTGGAAATAACTCATTTTGGCCGCTCGTATCTGCAGTCTCATTCTTTAGGTCACTACCCAAAGCTTGTGACCATAGATGAGGGTAGGAACGTAGATCAACTAGTTAATCAAGAGCTTCAGAATCGGTGACAAAGGGAAGCCTTGGCGGAGTCTAACTCTCACGGAAAACGAGCCTGACACTGTGGGAAATGCGTACCAAGCTCTGACACCAGTCATGCAGGGACCTAACAGCTCGTATCAGAGGGCCTTGTACCCCATACTCCGAAAGTACCCCCCACAGGGCCCCCCCAAGGTATGCGGTCGAACACCTTCAAATCCACAAAACACTTGTAGATTAGTTGGGAAAACTCCCACACACCCTCCAGGACGCCCTAAGGGTAAAGAGCCGGTCCAGTGTTCCAAAGCCAGAATGGAAACCATATCCCTCTGTAGTTGGAACACATTCTGCGGTCCCCCTTTTAAACCCTCCCACTGTCTTTATGGGTGACCTCGCGAGGAAAGTTGACCATTGGGCAGGATTGATGGTTTATCCCTTGAGGTCCACGTGACGGGGGTGAGGTGGTGCTCACTCCTCACCCCTGCCATATGGACCCAAGGGATAAACCATCAACCCTGCTCAATGGTCAACTTTCCTCGCGGGGTCATACCCATTAGGACAGTGGGAGGGTTAAATAGAGGGACCACCACCCCGGTCTGCCAATCCAGTTGAACTGTCCCCGATGTCCATACGATATTGCTCTAGTTAAATTTTACTAGATAAAATTTGTTTTTTAAGCTAAAAATTTTCAACTTTAAATTTCAGTTGTTTCTACGACAAGCTCAATCAGTCAAAGAGGAACACATATTTGAATGCAATTCAAGACCTTGAAGGTGTGTTAGTGGTTGAAACTGACTTTTTCAATGACAATAATGCTTTAGCTGTTACCAAAGTAAAAGCTGTTGGGAATACTAATAAATGTAAGCAGTAGCTCTCACATACACTGAAAAAAAAGGCATTTTTAAGTAAAACGGTCAATAATGTCATTTTCTCAGTGTATGGCTTTTTATTGTTATTGCTAAGCTTTTTCATGCAATAAGTGTTGAAAAGTAATGGACCCGCTCGGTGGAAAACATAATAGTCAATGATGTTTGAAGGAAGGCTTTCATGCCTTTCACAACAACACAGGTTGTAAATTTGTTCTTTTACTATAATACAGGAAACGTTTTAGTTTATTTTCTTGGTGCCTGTCGTATATTTTAATGAACTAGACTTTTGTTTTGCTTTGCAGTTTCCTGTGTAAGTATGTTTATAATGACAGAACCATGTTCCTGGGTACTTGTGTTTTCCCTCAGGCCGCCTTTAGAGGCCAGAAAGGAGAAAAGGGAGAACCTGCTGTTTTGGAGCCTGTGAGTCGCAAATTCTCTTGAGCTTTTTATTTAGAGGGTCTGATTTTGTAAAATGATGAAAACTTTACCCCATCATAAGATATGAATTCTGGGTTTTTAAAGGAGCCAATAATTAGAAGTTAAAATTGGAGAAAGACTCCAAGGTTTTTGGCCAGTTATTTATTCAGCTCATATTTGAGAAGTATTCTGTTTTATTGTGTTTATATTTTAAATTATTTCCTATTATTAGATTTCTGCAAGGTGCATTCTGTTTTCTTTCTTTTTTTAATTCTCAGTTGTTTTATTTATTTTGTCCATTTTAGGGCATGTTAATAGAAGGTCCCCCAGGGCCTGAAGGGCCTGCAGTAAGTCCGTCATATTTATTTAGTCTTTATGAAAATGATTAGACCTTATGATTTTCCTCATTTCAACTGGTATTTTTAAGTTGCACTTCTACTCTGCTGAAAAATATACAAATCCTACATTTCCTTTTCAAGGGACCGTCTGGACCTCCTGGATCATCTGGACCTCCTGGTTCTGTGGGAGATCCTGGAGAGAGGGTAAGTAATATTTTCTTCTTTATTCTATTCAGGGCAGATTTGTGCATCAGTAGTTCTGAGGAATGTGTAATTACTGCTATTTTAGAGCTTTTTCTGCACTTCTGTCAGCTTCATCAATCCTCTTCACCCTGCAGGGTCCTCCTGGTAAAGCTGGTCTGCCTGGGGCTGATGGAGTCCCTGGACCTCCTGGAACCTCAGTCATGCTTCCTGTGAGTCACTTGTACCTTTTGATCATGGGTGTGATTCTGCATTTTCACTAGATTTAGTCGTTTTGTGTTTAACTCGGACTGATATATGGAATTTTCATTATGGTCGCTCAACCAAACAATTTGGTCAATCAGCTACATCTTACAAAGACATTTTGGGTTCTGTTTGTTAGTTTTTGTTGTTCAGTTATATTTTCTCCGATTCGACACACGGATCTGCTTCATATCTTCTGTTTTTCTTCCTTTCTTTGCAGTTCCGTTTTGGGCAGGGCGGCGGCGATAAGGGTCCCGTTGTCTCTGCACAGGAGGCCCAGGCAGCCGCCATCTTGTCTCAGGCTAGGGTCAGTCAGAAACTTTTATGTCACCTGTTCACTGTGCACTTAGGGGATGTCTGATGCTTTACTGTTACCCAGTTAGAAATAGATTTATACCATTTTGGGCAGGTTTTATTTTTCCTTGCATAGAAAAAGCCATTTTAATTAGAAAAATGCACCAAAATACAAATTAAATTTGTGACAATTGAAACTTGGGCTGAAAGTTTAATACAGGCTGCTAACGTAAAACCTACAGAAAATATTTCTGATTTAGAAAGAAGATTTCTGCCACAGATTCCTGATAAACAGCCACATCATCACTATTGATTTAGAGATGTAACTTTCTTTAGATGGCACTGAAAGGACCTCCTGGACCAGTGGGATTCACCGGGCGCCCTGGACCTGTGGTATGTTTCCCTTTGTTTTGTTGTTTATACCAAGAGGTTTTTTTTTATTGTTAACAATGTTTTACTCAACAGATTATTCATGAACTCTTTATTGTTATGTTTCATTGAACTGCGCCCGCCCAAAGATTTCAGACACATATATTTTTTTATGATTTTGTTTTGTGTTGCAAATGTAATTGTTTTCATTTAAATATGGATGTCAACAAATTAATTGTTTCATTTGTTGTAGGGAAGTCCAGGAAGCTCTGGGCTGAAGGGAGAAAGTGGAGATCCTGGTCCTCAGGTAAACCAGTCGCTTCTCCAAACTGGTGTTGATCATTTATACCGGCCACCAATCACAGACATTTGTTTGTTTTTAGGGCCCCAGAGGATCACAGGGGTTGCTGGGTCCTCCGGGTAAATCAGGAAGAAGAGTGAGTAGAAACAGCCACTTTGTTTCTGTTTAGTTTTTATTTGTTGTATTTGTTGTTATTAGGGCTGCAACAACGAATCGATAAATTCGATGAAAATCGATTACTAAAAGCGTTGGCAACGAATTGTGTCATCGATTCGTTGTGTTGCGCAACTCTTCCAAAAGCCCCCTCCCCTCCTGCCCGCCGTTGCGCGCAGACCGCTGCAGAGCCGGCAGGTGTTTGTAAGAGGAACATGGCAGAAGCAGCGAGACCCCCAAAAAGTAAAAATTTCTAAAGTTTGGGAGCATTTTCAGTTAAATCAGGCGAAGACATGCAACGTTTGTAGGTCAGACTTAGCATGGCACGGGGATACAACGGTGATGATGCAGCGTCTTAAACGCAAGCATGTCAGAATCATCAGCGAGGAAGGCGAGAGCTCGGTGTCCGGGTAAGTTAAAAACTTTTCAAAAGTGATTCACCCAAGCCCCGGATTATTACACAGGCTAGACATGCTCTAAGCTCGTTAAAAAAAGTCTATAAAATTGTAAGCGCGACGCTATTAGATAGGCGGGGGGGGGGGACGGACTGGACTCGCGCCGCTGCGAACCGGTTCCGCCGTCACATTCCCGCAGAAACTGGTTGATCACACCGGGGCCAGACTAACATGTGGCTTCACAATGTCCTCAGAAGCGAAAACGCTTTTAAAAGGGAGGGAGGAGTCCTAACTGTTGCTGCAGGCGTGTTGTGTGAGAGTGCAGTTATATACTGGTTAATATATTTTTGGGTTCAGTTGCTTTCATGTGGCCTAATGTGAGTCTATTTGGGATCATTGGAATGATCAGCAGCATTTCTTGATGTGACTTTATGGCAGTTGCCCAGGGCATCATCACAAGGAGGATGGCATTCATTTACTTTTGTTTTATTTGGGGTTTTTTTCAGTCATTTTTGGAAATAGTGATTAATTTTGATTAATTCACAGCCTATGTTTAATTACATTTAAAAATTAGTTGTTTGACATCCCCAATTATAATAAATGTCTACAGATGAGATCAAACAAAACAGATGAGAATTGCCCTTAAAGAGCAAGTCACCCCCAAATAAACTTTTTTTTTGCTGATAAACTAAATAAACGAGTGTCTAATCGTGCTGCAGACACGTGTCGTCAATAATTTGGCACTTCAGTGCATCTTAGTTAAAATGTAAATATTCTGCCTAAAACTGGCAGTGTTGTGCCGTTGTCAGGTAAAAACTCTGCACTGTATTTTAATTTAAATCAGCCACCGCTATTGGCTAAGAAGTATGCTATGATGTAAACTGGTACATTATGATGTCACAATGCTGTCGTGAGCCTTAGTGTGTGTGTATTTGTTAGCGGCTCCGCCCTCTCGGTCTGCCAGGCAACAGCATGTGTTGCATTTTTCAAACATGAAGTGGGAGTGGAGTTAGACTCTGGTAGGGGTTGACTTGCTCTTTAAGCTGTTTAACTTGGACCAAGCATTTTAGGTCACAGATAGGTGTAGCTTAGGGTCTCTGTCTATACACCTTATAAGACAATTTAGGTGATGGCATGTTGTTTTTCTGCTATTGAACTGTTTTCTAATAATGTTGTGTTTAATAAAGTGAAGGAAAGAGAAAAATAACGTTTCCCTAGCAGTTTTTAAAAATGTCCCTATGTAATCCGATTAATCGTGTCGAGACCCCATCCGATTAATCGATTATCCAAATAATCGTTTGTTGCAGCCCTAGTTGTTATCACAGATTCTACACATGCTAACACAGAGATTATAGTTTGTAACAAACACTTGTGTTTTTTCAGAGGTCCAGGATAGCTCTTTGTGTTTTTTTTTATAAGGTCGTTTTGGTCCTGTAATCTTTTTTTGCAAACACGACCAAACAGAATCTTATTTGGGTTGTTTTAGTTGGTAAAAACAAACTTTACATTTAAAGTTTGTTTTAAAACATTTTAATATTGTCTGCTTGTGCTCTCAGGGTCGCGCTGGTGCTGATGGGCCTCGGGGAATGCCCGGAGAGCCCGGATCTAAAGTAAAGTATTCACTCTGTTATCATATTTGTCAAATAAAAACACAGGTTATTCCCTAAATAATAATTATTTGTGTTTTTTATCTATTCTGTTTGGTGTAGTCGTTGTGCCTTATGGTTTGTGTGTTCGTCTCAGGGCGATCGTGGCTTTGATGGTCTTCCTGGTTTGCCTGGTGACAAAGGACACAGGGTAAGTTCTTGGTAATGTGTAATGTATCCATGTGATATCATCGACGCTTGAATAACTGTTTGGGTTTTTTGGAAGTAGATGAAGTTTTCTGTGTTCTGATTTCTTCTGCTTTGGATCTTGTCAGGGTGACCCGGGACCAATGGGACCACCAGGATCTCAAGGAGAAGATGGAGAGAGGGTATGCACTGAAACAGAAAAACATCTAAAATACTTCAGTAATCTTACTTTGTGTTACTTTATATCAGTTTTGTCAGCATTTATTCACTCTTGTTTCTGTTTGTAGGGAGACGATGGAGACGTCGGACCCAGGGGTCTCCCAGGTGAACCCGTGAGTGTTTCCATGGCAACCAAAGAGATTTACCAGCTCATTTTGATTTTTATTGGCTGTGCATATTTACACATAATTTATTCACATACCGTATTTTCCAGACTATAAGTTGCACTTTTTTTCATAGTCTGGCTGGTCCTGCGACTTATATACCAAAGTGACTTATGTACCAAATTATGTGTACCGTGCTGCTGCGGGCCGGCTCCAGACCAGGAATGAGCTCCCCTGCCCCGCCATCACCTGCTGGAGACCGTTGCGCGCTGCTGCGGGCCGGCTCCGGTCCAGGTTTCAGCTCCTCTGCCCCGCTGGGAGGGTTTCAAACACCGCCATCACCTGCTGCAGCCTGTGGCGTGCGGGGTACTGCGGGCGCTCTCCCCACCCACTGGGAGGGTTTGAAACACCGCCATCTTCTGCTGGAGACCGTGGCGCGCTGCTGCGCCCTGATTGTTTATTCTGTTATTATTACCGGTACTTGTCTTGCAATGTGAAACGCTTGGTCTCAGATTTTGTAAGAAAAGTAATAAAGTTTCCCCCCAAAATGTGACTTATAGTGCGACTTATATATGTTTTTTTCTTCATTATACATTTTATGGCTGGTGCGACTTATACTGCGGAAAATACGGTAGTTGAATTTGAGAGTATTGTTTTAGACCTTGAGTTTTCCCTGTTACTGAGTTTTATCTTACCCTAGATGTGTTTCTGTCTTTGTCTTTAGGGACCCCGTGGTCTGCTCGGGCCTAAAGGTCCTCCAGGAATCTCTGGACCTCCTGTAAGTAAACCACACAACACCCACAGCCATGTCTGAAGCAACAGTCTGTATCCTGATATGACGGCCGGGAAAGCTACTGATCCAGAAATTAGGATGTGATGTTCTTCAGTTTCTGCTGAAGGGAGGATTCTGGCAGCCATTTTTGACATCTACGCCATATATTTATATCTAACAGAGCTGTTTTAGTGTAGTGTGACTTTTTTGTTTTGCTTTTATCTTGTTTTCATGAATCAGAATATTACAGCAGAACTTTATAGATATTGATGTTTAAAATGATGGACTTTCTCATCACCAGTGTCTGATTTGCTGCGATTAAAGAATAAAAAGGGCATTTTCACTTTCTACCTGCAAAAAAGTGCTCTGATATAAACCAGTGAGGAAGTTGTTCACATGGGCAGCAATTTTTTTTTTACTGTGTGCTCTCTCTCTCCTTCCAGGGTGTACGAGGAAATGATGGCCCTCATGGTCCCAAAGGAAATTTGGTCAGTAATGGTTAAAGCTTCTTTCCGGAGTATTTCTCTTATCCGATGGCACCATCTAGTGGCTGACAAGCATATCACACAAAAATGCTGTTCCTGTTTTTTTAAGATGGCAACTTCACATTTCTGTTTATAAATGTGCTTCTGTAGCGACAAACAGCAAAAACACGTTGTTTTACGAGTATTATTCTCCTTTGTGGTCTCACATATTTATATTTTAGAGACTTTCTTGTCCGTGAAAAGTTCCTCAACTCTGCATCAGCCGAGGTATTCCTTAAATTTGAAGCACGTACGCGGTAGTCTAACGCTATTGGTTAGTTCTGGTTGGCGCTCAGTTTCCTATTGCACGGCGCTCTGCAGGGCAGGGGGCGTGGTTTGCAAAAAAAAACAAAAAACAAGATGTATCGCTTACATTTTATCACAGGATGAGACAATCACTTTTACGGATTTCTGACAAATTATACATCATTTCTGAAACGGGAAAACTCCGGAAAGCAACTTTAACATGTCATCATGAAATTATCAGATTATTTACAAGTAGGATCTGAACTGTACAACCAGTAATTTCATACATTTTACTACTCCTTTTGTACCTTCCAGTCACTTTTTATTTTATCTCTCAGGGTCCTCAAGGTGAGCCCGGACCTCCAGGCCAGCAGGGAACTCCAGGAACTCAGGTGAGACAACCTACCTGCCATTTGATGTTTTTTAGGAGTAAGAAGCTGCATCACTGGTATCATTGCCTTTATGTGACAGACCGACGTTTCTGCAGTTTTATTGTTCCTGTGTTGCTGAAGAATCCCCAGCTCTAGTGTGCTCTATAGTAATTTACAGGCTGCATCCCCTTTGGGGAGAGCAGTGTGTCTTTTCTGCATTTGCATACGACGTTTAGAGTAAAGAATACATAATTGGTTTTATATTTGTTGTTTTTGCAGGGAATGCCAGGACCTCAGGGAGCTATTGGACCTCCAGGAGAGAAAGTAAGTAACCCAGAATTTGTGTCCTAGATACTAGAATTACATTAAAATGGTGAAATCCTCAACGACCCTGCTGCTAGTTCCAGATCTTCCTCATGTTTAACTATTGTCTTCATAAACCAGAGGCCCCAATAACAAAAATCTAAAATATCCATGAACCTTATTTTTCAGCTTGTATTTTGGACAAACCAGCAGCAGTATAGATGTTAAACTGGTTTCACAAAAAGAATAGAAATACTGATATCCACTACAGCAGCAGGTGATGTCGGACTCACCTCGACACATTGCATTGGCTCTGGAACCCGAGACCTGGAGAGGGGTTGGACACTCTACTTTGCTGGAGTTGCTCCGGGTGAGAGGCGGAGGGCTGGGGTTGGCTTTTTGTTAGCCCCGAGACTCTCTGCCTGTGTGTTGGGGTTTACCCCGGGGGACAAGAGGGTAGCTTCCTTGCGCCTTCGGGTCGGGGAACAGGTCCTGACTGTTGTTTGTGCTTATGGGCCAAATATCAGTTCAGAGTACCCACCCTTTTTGGAGTCCCTGGGACGAGTGCTAGATAGTGCTCCATCAGGGGACTCCATTGTCCTGCTGGGGGACTTCAATGCTCACGTGGGCAATGACAGCTTGACCTGGAGGGGTGTGATTGGGAGGAACGGCCCACCTAATCTGAACTCGAGCGGTGTTTTGTTATTGGACTTCTGTGCAAGCCGCAGTTTGGCCATAACGAACACCATGTTCGAACATAAGGATGCCCACCGGTACACTTGGTACCAGGGCAGCCTAGGTCACAGGTCGATGATAGATTTTGTAGTCGTATCATCTGACCTGCGGCCGTATGTTTTGGACACCCGAGTGAAGAGAGGGGCGGAGCTGTCAACTGATCACCACCTGGTGGTGAGTTGGATCAGATGGCAAGGGAACATGCCGCGTAGACCTGGCAGACCCAAACGCATAGTGAGGGTCTGCTGGGAACGCCTGGCAGAAGAACCTGTCAAGACGGTCTTCAACTCCCACCTCCGGCAGAGCTTTGACCACGTCCCGAGAGCAGTGGGGGACATTGAGTCCGAGTGGGCCTTGTTCCACTCTGCGATTGTCGAGGCGGCTGTTGCTAGCTGTGGTCGTAAGGTGGCCGGTGCCAGTCGTGGTGGCAACCCCCGTACCCGCTGGTGGACACCAGAGGTTCGGGGAGCCGTCAGGCTGAAGAAGGAGGCCTACAGGGCGTGGCTGGTCTGTGGGTCTCCGGAGGCAGCAGACAGGTACCGGATAGCCAAGCGGGGTGCAGCAGTGGCAGTTGCCGAGGCAAAATCTCGGGCGTGGGAGGAGTTTGGTGAGGCCATGGAGAAAGACTATCGATCGGCTCCAAAGAGGTTCTGGCAAACTGTCCGGCGCCTCAGGAGAGGAAGGCAGCAACTCGCTCACACTGTTTACAGTGGGGATGGGGAGCTGCTGACGTCAACTGAGGCTATAGTCGGACGGTGGAAGGAATACTTTGAGGAGCTCCTCAATCCCACCAATGCGCATTCCGAGGAGGAACCAGAGCTGGGAGGCCTGGGGATGGACTGTCCGATCTCGGGGGCAGAAGTTGCTGAGGTAGTCAAACAACTACACAGCGGCGGAGCCCCGGGGGCGGATGAGGTTCGTCCTGGGTATCTCAAGGCTATGGATGTTGTAGGGCTGTCATGGTTGACACGTCTCTACAACATTGCGTGGTCATCGGTGGCAGTTCCTAGGGAGTGGCAGACCGGGGTGGTGGTCCCCATCTTTAAGAAGGGTGACCTGAGGGTGTGTTCCAACTATAGGGGGATCACACTCCTCAGCCTCCCGGGAAAGGTCTACGCCAAGGTACTGGAGAGGAGGGTCCGATCGATAGTTGAATCTCAGATAGAGGAGGAGCAATGTGGTTTTCGTCCTGGCCGTGGAACTGTGGACCAGCTCTATACCCTTGCAAGGGTGATGGAGGGGGCATGGGAGTTTGCCCAACCAATCCACATGTGCTTTGTGGATTTGGAGAAGGCTTATGACCGTGTCCCCAGGGGCACCCTGTGGGGGACGCTCCAGGAGTATGGGGTGGGTGGCTTTCTGTTAAGGGCCATTCAGTCCCTTTACCAGAGGAGCGTGAGTTTGGTCCGCATAGCCGGTAGTAAGTCGGACCTGTTCCCAGTGAGGGTTGGACTCCGCCAGGGCTGCCCTTTGTCACCGGTTCTGTTCATCACTTTTATGGACAGAATTTCTAGACGCAGCCGTGGTGTGGAGTGTGTCGAGTTTGGTGGCAGGAGAATCTCGTCTCTGCTTTTTGCGGATGATGTGGTCCTCCTAGCTTCATCCAGCTCTGACCTTCAGCTCTTGCTGGGTAGGTTCGCGGCCGAATGTGAAGCGGCTGGGATGAGGATCAGCACCTCCAAATCTGAGACCATGGTTCTCGACCGGAAAAGGGTGGCTTGCCACCTCCGGGTCGGGGGAGAGGTCCTACCTCAAGTGGAGGAGTTTACGTATCTCGGGGTCTTGTTCACGAGTGAGGGTAGGAGGGATCGGGAGATCGACAGGCGGATTGGTTCGGCGTCAGCAGTGATGCGGACGCTGAGCCGATCTGTCGTGGGGAAGAGGGAGCTGAGCCAGAATGCCAGGCTCTCGATTTACCGGTCGATCTATGTCCCAATCCTCACCTATGGTCATGAGCTTTGGGTAATGACCGAAAGAACGAGATCGCGGATACAAGCGGCCGAAATGAGTTTCCTCCGTAGGGTGGCCGGGCTCAGCCTTAGAGATAGGGTGAAGAGCTCGGACATTCGGGAGGGACTCGGAGTAGAACCGCTGCTCCTCCGGATCGAAAGGAGCCAGTTGAGGTGGTTTGGGCATCTGGTCAGGATGCCTCCTGGACGCCTCCCCGGGGAGGTGTTTCGGGCATGTCCTGCCGGCAGAAGGCCCCCGGGTCGACCCAGGACACGTTGGAGAGGTTACATCTCCAATCTGGTCCGGGAACGCCTTGGGGTCCTGCCGGAGGAGCTGGTGGACAAGGCCGGGGAGAGGACGGCCTGGAGCTCCCTAATTGGGATGCTGCCCCCGCGACCCGGACCCGGATAAGCGGAGGAAGACGAAGACGAAGATATCCACTAAGGAATGTGAGACTCTATATCCACTGGGTCTGGGAATGCTAGAAATTAGGATTAGTCTTGGATTATATAGTTACTGTAATTTCCGGACTATAGAGCCCACCAACAAAAAAAAAGGTTTTCTACACACACCGCACTCAAATACAAGCCGCGGCACAGCAGCCACATGCAGGTCTCTGGCGCACAGCGCATGTACGGCCATAACATGAGATAATTAGACAGAAAGACGCTACACGGAGGTTTTTCGTCGTTGTTTTAATTCAACAAAACGAATTTTAAACACGGGTGAACGTGCCTGCAAGTTTAGAAAAGAGAACAGCACTGATAGCATTCATATTTCTGGATGGTTATAAAATAAAAACAGCACTGACACGTTATTACCGTAATTTGCATGTTTAGAAGAAAAGAACAGCGCTGACTCAGCATTAATAAGGCCTGGATGATTAGAAAATAAAAACTGCACACAAAACATGCCTGGTTAGTAAATAAAACACACTTGCCTACCAGAAGAAGTCATTCGCTCTCATCTTCCTCTTGCGCACTAAAGCCATTAAAGTCCTCTTCTTCAGTGTCGGAGTTGAACAGCCTCAGAAGAGCTTCGTCACATACCTTTTCTGTGGCGATGTCAGTGTCGCTGTCCGTGTTGCTGTCATCATCCCCGGGTGAAGCTGGCTTGAATGAGTTCTTTCCGCTGCCGTCTCCAGCGCCGAACCATGGATTCATTCATGCCAAGCTTACGTACGGCAGCACTGTTTCCCTCCTTTACTGCCAGATCGATGGCCTTCAGCTTAAATGCGGCATCATATGAACTCATACGTGTAGTTACCATGATGAGGGGGTATGGATCGTGCCGGCTGCTTGCATGTGCTAAATTAAAATGAGCACTTTCTTCGATTTCCACTTTTGACTTCCACCTGTTTCACTTTCTGCTAAAGCGCCCCCTAGTGGCAGGTGAAGGAAAATCTGCAGTAAAGCCGCACCTCATTATAAGCCGCAGGGTTCAAAGCGTGGGAAAAAAGTAGCGGCTTATAGTCCAGAAAATACGGTACTCGGATTAAGCTCATGACCACTTTGTGTTTCTTTCTAGGGTCCCACTGGAAAACCGGGTTTACCAGGAATGCCTGGAGCGGACGGCCCTCCTGTAAGTTTCCCTTTTAAAATATTAAATATGATTTTATGTATTTTTATTTGTCCAGAGACTCGAGCCCCATTTTCTGTTCTCAGGGTCACCCAGGAAAGGAGGGTCCATCAGGCACTAAAGGAAACCAGGTAGGTGTCGATTTAAACCACCTAATCTGTTTCATCCTAAACTTTTTTCTGTGTGTATTTAGAATAATTAGAGTAGATCTTTGTGGTTTTAGTTGTCTTATGCTTTTAACTCATCTTCCTGATCATCTCCAGGGTCCCAACGGTCCTCAAGGAGCCATCGGCTATCCTGGCCCTCGTGGCATCAAGGTCGGAACATTTATTTAATATTTTATCAAAATGTTCATAGATACCAACACATTTTCTGTTCATGTCACTTAATTATGAGTGGCTGCCGATATCCAATACTTTAAAAATGCATTAAAATAAGAAAACGGGGGAACACACCTGAGTTGTGCTCACCAGAGGTGGTCAGACTGCCGTGAGACCACATGCTGATGCGGTTGGCCCTGGGTTCCTCCTAATGTGAGACAATGTTGGACCCCATGGCTAAAGTGTGTCAGCAGTTTCTGCAAGAGCAAGGCATTGATGCTATAGACTGCTCCGCCCGTTTCCCAGACCCGAGTCCAGTTGAACACATCTAGGACATCATGTCTCGCTCCATCCACCAACACCACGTTGCACCACAGACAGTCCAGGAGCTGGCAGATGTTTTAGTCCAGGTAGCAGCAGTAGCTCAGGAGGTTGAGGGGGTTGTCCAGTTATCAGAAGGTTGTAGCGGTGTGGATTGACTTCGTATTTATTAAATGATCAATAAGATGTGGTGTTTCATATAAATATGAAATATCAATCTGATTGATCTTTGAATATTTGAACTAACGTTCCTTTAGGTTCTTTGACTCTTCAGGGAACACACACTTCATATTCATTCAGACAGAGTCAAGGATATAGTTTATAAAAATGAGTTTAATTGTATTTTCTAAACTAATGATTAAACATGACAAAGTATGGATGATGGTTGTACAGGATAACAGATGATGAATGAGATGGTGGAATGTGAGCTACATGTTTCAGATGTCTGAGTTTTAAAATCAGTTTGGCTGTATGGTTTAATAAGCTAGATTGTTCATAAAACCATCCGATGCCATTTGTGTCGAGTCTACGCACCCTTGTATGAAGGTCCACGTGAGATCCAGGGGGTCAAGAGGTCAGGATGGAGACCTCTGAGTAGGGCTGCTCAATTAATCAAATTTTTATCCCAATTACGATCTGAGTTTTGAACGATTATAAAAACAAAACAAGCCGATTATTTGCTCCTCCCACTTGCGCTGCCCTGAGTTGCAAATGAAGCGCTCCTCCCACAGTGTTGCCAACTTAGCGACTTAAACGCTATTTCTAACAGCTTTTCAGACCCCCTTCTTGACTTTTTAAATCGTAAAAATACCTAGCGAACACCTCAGAAACATCTCTGGTAACCTTAGCTACTTTCTGGATAACCGCCGTTGACATTTCTTGCAGGTTAGCTAAACACTCCGCCTGCGCTCCGGACCGTTCTTCAGGACATTAGGAAAGGGAATGATGCAGTGATGTGTCAGTTGCTAAAGAAACGGCTCTTAGAGCCGGTTCCCTGTTGGATTAAACAGAGTGAGTGACACACACCGTAACTGCGGGCTCCTGAGCCGCTAAAAACAGCTAAATGTGCGCGTGCTGCGCGCTAAACACACGTACAGCTTGCCCATGATTGCTGTGAAACCGGGTTGGGGGGGTGCAGCTGTGGTTGGGACAGTTATTACATTCACTGATGGACCTGTAAATAAATAGTTTATAAATAAGGTAGAAATAAGTTCCTCACGCTGATAACTAATAACTAATCTCTCTGAGGACACGGTGCTAGTGCACTCTCCTACAGCACCTTGACATGACTAAATAAATGTTATACAACATTTTATGAACATCAATTTATTTGCATTTATTTGTTATAAATGCCACTGTATAATTCTTGCTGTCAGAATTTGCAAGATATTGGTATTTGGGTCTGTACTGGTTAGACTTAAATGAATTAAACCAAGGTCTATAGCCCTTGGGTCATAAACTATGAGCTATAAGTACATTGGTCTTTTTATACTGGGAATCAGGAGTTATTTTAGTGATCATCTTGTTTCTTATTTAATTTTGTCCGATTGTGCCCTGAGCAATTTTATGACAGAATAAAAACAAATAAAATCAACATAAATTGAAAAATCGTCCTAAATAATCGAGATCTCAATTTCAGTCACAATAATCGTGATTATTGTTTTTGCCATAATCGAGCAGCCCTACCTCCGAGCATGACCCATCTAGTCTGAGATACCTTCAGGTGACGGCAGGAAGCTGGAGTGTCTATTTTGCATCTGAGGCTGTTGTGTCTGATGTCACTTGCAAGCTTTGCAGAGCAATGTTTTGACCTGAGGTCAGATAAGAGGGTGGTCCCAAATGCTTGCTCACTGGTCGGCCTAAACCGAGTGAACTCTGAAGAACTAACTAGATCAGGAAGTGATCCTTGTCTATATCCAATGTTTACAAATCAGAATTTGACACGTTTAAAGGCGTTGTGATGCATCCCTGGATGTGGGATGCAGTTTGTGTCTACAAGTAAATTTCTGGTAATTTTTGATTAAATATTTGACCTTTTGGTAAGTTACAAGGTTCAATCCTGGCTCCCACCAGAGAATGCTGCTGTTGTGTCCCTGGGCAAGACTCCTAACCCGCCTTGCTTGATGGTGGTGGTTGGAGAGACTGGTGGTGCCAGTGTGTGGCAGTCTTTGCCGTCAATGCGCCCCAGGGCAGCTGTGGCTACAATATAGCTCATCATCACCAGCGTGTGAATGAGTAAATGACCGATTATGTTGTGAGGTTGTAGAACCCTGTGAGGAGATCCCTCAAGAGACCATCCTCCACCTCATCAGGAGCATGCCCAAGAGTTGTAGAGATCGTACAAACGTGGAGGCCACACCCACTACTGAGCCTCATTTTCTTTTGTTTTAAGGACGTGACATCAAAGCTGGACCAGCCTGTTGTTTTTCCACTTTTATTTTGAGTACGACTCCAAATCCAAACCTCTGTGGGTTACGTTTGATTTCCATTGATAATTTTTGTGTTTGTTGTCGGCACGTTCAGCTTCAGATCTAGTCTTATTTTTGTGTTACCTTTATTTTTTGAGCAGTGTATTAACTCATATACTGCCAATGATGACAAAAGTCAACATTTTAAATCCAACCGTTCACTGCCATTTGCATGTTTTTACTGTGTGGGCGTCGGACGAGCCCCCGCACCGTGAGAACAAACATCTCGGCTCTAAAGCCGATCTTCATCCGCGTACGTCACGTGATCAGGAAGCAGAACATCCAGGTGTTAGGAGATTGTTTTGGGCCGCTGCTGTAAAAAAAAAGTGAGGCGCGAACTGGAAAAGCTTCTGCCGATCACAATTCAACAACGGATTATGAGAGAACGGATAACGCTCGAAACGCGCGGATTCTTCCTGATGTAAGAGGTGGGTCTCCGCTTTGTTTTGGCGTCGACATCATCCTAGCGCGCAACGTTCTGTGACTCAAAAAATGGCGAGAAACGCTGGCAGCGAATGAGTTAATGATATATTTTAAAGTTTTTTCATGTCATATTTAAAAAGATTAAACCACCAAACATTTTGTTTTGATTGCAGGGAGTGCAAGGAATCCGCGGTCTAAAGGGTCACAAAGGAGAGAAGGTAACTCCTGCGTTACCGCCTAAAATCAGTCATGTGAAATGTCCTAAATATCCTCGATTGACAGATAACTGTTTTTGTTTGTAGGGAGAAGATGGCTTCCCAGGAATTAAGGGAGATTTTGGCATCAAGGGAGAGAGGGTAAAATAAATGATGGCTAATAAGTTTGTGGTGGATAAGATTAGATGATGTTTCAGTCCTGTTTCATGTTTGCTTTATTGTGACTGTTGTTATCTGATGTTCCTCACTGGTAGGGTGAGATTGGAGTTTCAGGGCCCAGAGGAGAAGATGGCCCAGAGGGACCAAAGGGTCGTGTTGGACCTCCTGGAGAACTCGGACCAATTGGGCTTGCTGGAGAGAAGGTACGACCGTTTAAATCAGAGAAGAATATAAAGATGAGCTCATTGTTGTACTTCCTTTTGTGGTTTATGGAAAAAAGGGTGACATTTTTTACTTTGTGGCATTTTAATTAGTTTTAAAAGAGGATGTCACATAATACAGGACTTCTGGTTTAATGTCATGGGCGTGCGTTGTGCTGACTGCAGTTCCTCTAACGACCACACGTGCGCGCTGCAGCTTTAAATCAAAAATAACTTTAGGCCCTAGGCCTTTTTTCTTTGGGCCCTGGCGCCTCCCAATCAGGGGCCTTTGGAGTTTCATGTCCCAAGTGTCAGTGGTTGTTTGCATTACCCGAGCACAGCTACAGCTACAATCAAAACAGTTTAGATTGTAAACAAAGCTCTTTTTGGTTTTTGACACATTAAGATAAAATAATACTTGAACTTTATTTTAGAAGAGCTGCCCTGTGTGAAAGTGCTGACAGGATGGAGGTTGTGAGTTCAAATTCCATTTAGGAAATTTAGTCAATTGTTTTATTTATTCCAGGGATCCTCAACTACATTTGTTCAAGGTTTTTTTTCTCCAGCAGAGACCAGAGAAGGCCAGATGCTCTTCTAAAATAAAGTTCAAACATCATTGTTTCTTAATTTATTACAATTTAAAATGGCCTTGTTTCCCATCTGAGCTGTTTGATTGTGGTTGTAGTTGTTTGGAGAATGTGGACAGTTGTAGATGTCTGGGACATGAAACTGTAGAGGCCCCCAGTTGGGGGGTGTTAGGGTTTAACAGGTTAAACAGGAACATTAAAGGTTGATAAATATTGATTAGTTTTATATGGTGATGTATATCAGTATCAACAGATGTGGAAAATAAGATAAGAATATGTCGCCCACCCCTGTTCTAAATGTTTATTTTAGCTTTATTAAACTAAACATGTTTCCTCTAAATTTACTGCAGGACACAATAACTCAACTACAGCATCTGAGAATAAAACTAGCTGCTTGTCTCCTTTTCTACCTAAACATTTACCTGAAACCCGCTAATAAACTTTTTGTGCATTTTATGACATCGTTGACATTTTTCCAGGGTAAACTTGGTGTACCTGGACTTCCTGGATACCCTGGAAGACAAGGACCCAAGGTAAATAAACACTTGTACATCAGAAGTTAGTTAATGTTTTCTATAATTACTGATATAAAGATTTTTGTTTTTAGGGATCTCTTGGATTCCCTGGATTTCCTGGTTCTAATGGAGAGAAGGGAACGCGGGTGAGCTGTTATACTTGTTATCAAAGCAGGAGTTACCTTCCTGAAACATTAAAACTAGTGATGATTTTACCCAGGCGTAGTTGTGCTTTATTAGTTTATAACATGTTTTCTTTTTTAAATCAGGGTGTTTCTGGAAAACAAGGACCAAGAGGACAAAGAGGACCAACGGTAAAGTTCTCATTTACTCAGAGCTCCTAGTCAGACCAGAGGAACTAAACAGAAGCTGATTTGTGTCGACATCATTTAGCACCAGTGCAGTTACAATTATAACCACTGGGGGTCAGCAGAGACTACCTTTGGTCAGTAACAGTTTAGGTGGTGTTGCACTGTGCTTATAATGATTCAATTCAAGTTTATTTATAAAGCGCCAAATCACGACCAGAGTCGTCTCAAGGACCTTCACACAGTAAACATTCCAATCCAGGTCAGTTCATTAAGCCAATCAGAAAAATGTTCCCTATATGAGAAACCCAGCAGGTTGCATCGAGTCACTGACTAGTGTCAAGAGTCTTTACAGCAATCCTCATACTAAGCAAGCATGCAACGACAGTGGAGAGGAAAACTCCTTTTAAACAGGAAGAAACCTCCAGAGAATCCTGGCTCAGTGTAAGCAGCCATCCT
The DNA here is from genome assembly GCF_043380555.1 of Nothobranchius furzeri. Classification (NCBI taxonomy): domain Eukaryota; kingdom Metazoa; phylum Chordata; class Actinopteri; order Cyprinodontiformes; family Nothobranchiidae; genus Nothobranchius; species Nothobranchius furzeri. The sequence continues at coordinate 104,597 of NW_027223071.1, forward strand.
CCACGACTCACTGGGGATCGAGAAGACACACACACACACACACACACACACACAATGGTTACATTGTGATTTCTTAGTAAATAGTCTATTTGGTGAGAGATAAACTTTATTGTATTTCTCCTAGTGAATCTATAATTAAACGGGTAAACTAGTAGTAGCACATCATGGTTTAATGTGTTAATTTGGTTGCATTTATAAAATTTTTTTCTGGATCAGGAAATCTATTTTAACTCTTGTCTGTGATCACCAGGGTCCTCGAGGGCAGAGAGGACCGAGGGGATCAACAGGAAAACTAGGAGCAAAGGTTTGTCTAAACATCGAAACACCCAGGCTTAGCAACGTTCTCCAAATGTACGCTTTTCCCTTTTATCAAATCTTCATATGAATAATTTCTTATTTATACAATAATCTAAAAGTATTTTTGTGTGTCAAACAGACCTAAAATATTATATTTCCTCATAGGGAACGTCTGGAAGTGACGGCCCTCCTGGTCCTCCTGGAGAGAGGGTGAGTTCTTATTTGCTGCTACAGGAAATCATGAAACGATTTAATTAGGTTATAATTTATGTTCTAATTTTATACGATGTCATGGTCTGATCAGGGATTACCCGGACCTCAAGGAGCCAACGGCTTCCCCGGACCAAAGGGACCTCCAGTAAGTCTGGTTTCTGCTTTTTGCTGCTGAAGACTTTTAGGTTATTGTTTTGAAATGGGAGCTGAAGTTTTTGGGGAATTAAGGTAAACTAATACTTCACAGGGACCTCCAGGAAAGGACGGACTGCCTGGACATCCTGGACAGAGAGGAGAAGTCGTAAGTTTGTAGATAAACTTAGTTAAAGGTGTTCTGCTGCATCTTTAGGTTCACCAAGTCTTCTTCTACAGGGGTTCCAAGGTAAAGTGGGTCCACCTGGGCCTCCGGGAGTTGTAGGACCTCAGGTGGGTTAATCCATCCGGTTCCATCATTTCACAGCTTTTGCAACAACGCAGTCATAGTCTTTTTTTCCCTCCATCCTCCTAGGGTCCATCCGGTGAAACGGGCCCCATGGGTGAGCGTGGGCACCCTGGACCTCCAGGTCCTCCAGGAGAGCAGGGACTTTCTGGTCCGTCAGGAAAAGAGGGCACCAAGGGAGACCCCGGACCTCCAGGAGGCCCTGGTAAAGATGGGCCTCCTGGTCTGAGAGGATTCCCTGGAGAGAGAGGACTTCCTGGAACCCCTGTGAGTGAAACGAGTTCAGACCATCAGAGTTTGATGCTTTATGTTTCTCTAGAGGGTTTAGTGGAGCTCAGGTGAAACTGATGAGATCTTTTGATGTTTCCTTCCAGGGTGGTGGAGGACTGAAGGGAAGCGAAGGACCTGCTGGACCTCCTGGACCTGCTGTATGTTTTGAACAATCTTATGAAACTTAGCCCTCAGGCTTCGTTAGGGACTTTTTTGTCCATTTGGGCAGTTTTTTGTTTTTCGTTTTGACACCATTTCACCACCGTTTGTGCATACGGTAAAAAAATGTTGTCGCAAAACCGCTCTCTGGACAAATTTGGAATTTTTAAAATAGACCAAGGGAACACTATGAAAGAAACACTTGAGACTTTAGAGGACAAAAACATCCGCTTGTAAAAGTGGCTATAAAAATTTTTTTAATGTTTTTTTTTTTTTTTCACACATCTGTTGAACAACTTCAGCCCTGCTCAAACATAAAAAAAAATCAGTCATTTTGAGGCTTTTAACCCTTGAAATGCCAGTTTGAATACTCAGTCATTGATGTAATTTATGAAGAAGAAAAAAACACTAAAACTGAGTTATTTTCTAAAAAAGACATTTTTTTTTGCCTGGGGGTGTTTAGTTCCAATCAGTCTTGATTATGTTATGAAATATCTAAAATTTTGAATTTTTTGCATTTATAGTTTTTACATAGCAACAGATTTAAAATTCACTATACACTCGAGCCATTAGAGGCAAAAACGTCCCATTGACTTCAATGCAAACCACAGTTTTTGATCCTGCATCATCTGCAGCAAGTAATCATGCTTTCTGTGATGTTATGGTTTCATTTTGGACAAAGGTAGTCAAATTTATGATTTTTACTGTTCACTCCCAAATTCTGTCATTTCTCCATACGTTGCCCAGGCGAGAAAGCTAAAAACCCTTACAAGCGGACGTTTTTGCCCTCTAATGACTCTTTTGTATGAAAGTTAAAGTGAAGCCTGAGGGTTAAGGTCATTTCTGTCAGAGTCAGGCTGATGTTGATGTCAGAAGACCCAATCAAAGGTAGAAGTACTCGCTCACTGTTAAGTGTACCAACATGTGTACTTTCTAGGGTTCTCCTGGTGAGAGAGGTTCTGCTGGAACCGCTGGACCTGTGGGACCTCCTGGCAGACCAGGTCCTCAAGGACCACCAGGACAAGCTGGAGAGAAGGGCGTTCCAGTGAGTTATCAGGACGTTTTTAATCAGTAACACAAACCTAAAATATATCCTTTAACTCGGCGTGGCGAGCTAAAGACGGAATAACTTCAGACGTTCTCCTTTACAGGGCGAGAAAGGCCCCATTGGCCCAGCAGGGCGGGATGGAGTCCAGGGTCCAGTGGGTCTGCCCGGCCCTGCTGGATCACCTGGAGTACCTGGAGAGGATGGAGATAAGGTGAGTAACTCCACATGACCGTCCCAAGACTTTAGTCACAGTCGACACAAAACCGACTTCTACATTATTTTAGTTATGGGACATTTTAGATCCTAATTATAGATATTCCTTATTAAATCCTTTACAATGTTCATTATGTCCTCTTTTTAAATATTAAACGAGGTTCCTTTTGCTTCGGACATGAAGGTGTTTCTAGTTACCTTTACATGTTTCGACCGTCGTCTGCGGTCTTCTTCAGAAGTGTCACAGGTGTTTGTGTGACTCGTCTATCAGCTGTTCTTCCGGTGGGCGTGGCCAAGCCGGATCTGTCAGATCCGCCGGGTCGGTCACGCCCACCTCCGCTGGCTGGTCTTTGGAGAAGGGAATCCCAGGTGCGAGACAGCTGATAGGCCCCCTCGTCTCTGTTCATGTTCCCGTTTCCTTATTTCTGTCGCCTCACAAGGACAACAACAAAAAAAAAGCAGAGGAGCAAACCTTCAAGTCAGCCATGTCAGATCATTGCAAACGAAATAATCACATCATGGACTGGGATCAAGGGAAAATTATCAACACCGAGAACAACCGGTTCAAACGTTGGGTCAGGGAGGCAATAGAAATGAGGAAACGGGAGCATGAACAGAGACGAGGGAGCCTATCAGCTGTCTTGCACCTGGGATTCCCTTCTCCAAAGACCAGCCAGCTCCGGGTTGGCCACGCCCACCGGAAGAACAGCTGATAAAGACGCGTCACACAAACATCTGTGAGACTTCTGAAGAAGACCGCAGACGACGGTCGAAACATGTAAAGGTAACTAGAAACACCTTCATGTCCGAAGCAAAAAGAACCTCCTCTAATATTCCTTATTAAATATTCTAAATGAACGTGCATCTATTATCCTGACCAATAATAGTCGTATGTGCTCAAACTTTGATAAAACGTGTCTTCAGGGTGAAGTTGGAGAACACGGTCAGAAGGGAGCCAAGGGGGGGAAAGGAGAGCATGTGAGTGACTTAGTGAAGCCCTCGTGTGTCGTATTATTATTAATAATAATATTCATGTTTTAAAGCTAAAATGCGTGTTTTCATGTTAGGGTCCTCCTGGTCCACCTGGCCCAAACGGTCCAGTTGGCCAACCCGGTCCTGCTGTGAGTAGAAACAGATCAAAATGCTGATTTGGTGCTTGGATGTGGGCTGCATACCATTTCTTATCTCCTCTGTGGGGCAGGGGGCAGATGGAGAGCTGGGACCAAGGGGGCAGCAGGGACCTTTTGGAGCTAAAGGTGACGAAGGAACTCGAGGATTCCCGGGAGCTCCGGGACCTATCGGACTTCAGGTGAAAGAAGAAAAACCAATAAACAGTTTTCTGTTGGAGTCGCTCGTGTTTAGGTTCCTGCGCTAAGCTGCTAACCAGTTTTTGGTTAAACTTCTTCTGGTCTACAGGGCCTGCCTGGACCATCGGGTGAGAAGGGAGAGACCGGAGACGTTGGGCCATTGGTGAGCTTAAAACAACTGGAGATGTGGCTTCTTTCTTCTACAGCAATACAACTTTTTTATGTCTCCAGGGTCCTCCTGGACCTCCGGGACCCCGCGGACCTGCTGGACCCAACGGAGCCGACGTGAGTGCTTGGAGCTCTTCTAGTTGCTTCTGTAGTTTTTACCAAGTCAGGTCTGTTAGTAGGAACTTTGTCTCTCATTACATTTGTTTCATGGTTGCATTTCAGGGACCTCAAGGTCCTCCTGGTGGTTTGGGTAATCCTGGACCTCTTGGAGAGAAGGTGCAGCATTGGAGGATTTTCCTGCATGACTTTAATAGTCTCTCATAAAATAGCTGCTATAAGACATTCAGTGTTTGCTCCACAGGGAGAGCCTGGTGAGGCGGGAGCACCTGGAGTTGTTGGAGAACCAGGAAAGAAGGTGAGTACCTGAGTGAGCCAAAGTCTTCTGATGCCCCGCTGACCGGTTAGCCAACAGCCGTGTTCTCGTTGTCAGGGTCTTCGTGGAGAACGCGGAGAGAAGGGAGAAGCTGGACAACCTGGAACTGCTGGACCTGCTGGAGGACGAGGACGACCTGGAGATGATGGACCCAAAGGAAACCCAGTAAGACGCAGTGAAGCAGTTCTTCTACCATCCAGACACCCAGACCTGTCACTTATCGTGACTGGTTTTGTAATTTCAGGGCCCAGTTGGTTCCCCTGGAGATCCTGGTGCTCCTGGTGAGGTTGGACCCAGAGTAAGTGTCTTTAGTTTTACAGACCATCTTCTGCACCACCGAACATCTCATCTAATCCTGATCGGCTTTGACTTCAGGGTCAAGATGGCGCCAAAGGAGAGAGAGGAGAGGACGGTGAAGCAGGAGAGTCGGTGAGTAAAACGATGCAACAGGAACATCAAACACGGTTTGTCCCCTAAATCTCATGGATCCATTTCCTGTTACAGGGTTCTCCAGGACCTCCCGGTGAGAACGGACCACCTGGTCCTCCAGGAAAAAGGGTAAAGTTTGATAGCCCAGATGGATGGATGTATCCGCCTATCGCTTTTAAATAAGCATCCGATAGATAAATTATTCCTAAACTATTTTATTCATCAGGGACCTGCTGGGACCAGAGGACCGGAGGGCCGACAAGGAGAGAAGGGAACCAAAGTGAGTCGTTTTTACAGATGATCAACATGCAGATTTAAACACTAGAAAACCCTTAACTCATTCGCTGCCGGCGTTTCTCACCGTTTTTTAAGAGTCACAGGACATTGCGCGCTAGGATGATGTCGATGCCAAAGCTACCAAAACAAAGCGGAGAGTCGCCTCTTACATCAGGAAGAATCCGCGCGTTACCCGTTCTTTCATGATCCGTTGTTGAATTGTGATCGGCAGACGCTTTTCCGGTTCGTGCCTCACTTTTTTTACAGCAGCGGCCCAAAACGATCTCCTAACACATGGATGTTCTGCTTCCTGATCACGTGACGTGTGACGTACGCGGATGAAGATCGGCTTTAGAGCCGAGATGTTTGTTCTCACGGAGCGGGGGCTCGTCCGACGCCCACACAGTAAAAACATGCAGTGAATGAGTTAAAGAGGACAAGTCTCCTGATCCCGTTAAATCATTTCCATCCATAAAAATAGTAATTTTACATTTACAAAAGTAAAGCTGGGAATTATGAGCTTTGTTTAAACAGCTTCATTGTTCTAAGCTTCAGTCAAATTAATAAATTACATTAATTTTGTGATTTTATTACTCAAACTCTAACGTCAAAATAAAATTATACATTTCAGCACATTTAGATTCAGATCAGCCTCCAAAGCAGTGATGGCTATTCCTGCTCCTGGAGGTCTGCTAACCAGCGTGTTTCAGGTGTTTCCCTGCTGACTAAAATCAGATGTTGGAGCAGAGAAACAACTAAAACATGCTGGGTAGCGGAGGACCTGGATTACAACATAAAACACACTTTAAGCCTACAGAGTTTCTCATGCAGAAGTGGAAAATTAACACGCTGATGGTTCTCGTCACCTTTAGGGGGATCCAGGTGCCGTCGGGCCCCCAGGGAAGACCGGCCCTGTTGGTCCTCAGGGTCAGCCGGGAAAACCGTGAACAGAAGGTCTCAGAGGACTTCCAGGACCAGTGGTGGGTTTTCCTGGGAATCAGAATCGGCAGCGTTTGCATTTAGTTAGAATCCAGCAGCTGATCCTGTTTGATGTTTCAGGGAGAGCAAGGATCTCCAGGATCTGCTGGACAGACGGGCCCACCTGGACCTATCGTAAGTCAATGACATCATCACTATTCACTAAAGCTGGTTGGTTAAATGTGAGTTTACCTTTTCCTCACCTCCTCCTCTGATGTGCTGCAGGGACCTCCCGGTCTACCTGGCCTGCGTGGAGATCCTGGTGCAAAGGGTGAGAAGGGTCACCAGGGTCTCATCGGTCTGATCGGACCTTCAGGAGAGCAGGGAGAGAAAGGAGACCGGGGCATGCCTGGGCCTCATGGATCCACCGGACCTAAAGGAGAACCTGTGAGTTAACGTCATGAGCAGCAGCTCCACGCCGGTTATCATTTATTATAAAACGTGTCTCCCTACAGGGGATGGCTGGAGGTACTGGACCTCTGGGTCCTGCTGGTCCTCCTGGGCTTCCTGTGAGTTTTTTACCATCTTATTCAGATCTTCTTGTCATTGTTGGAAAACTGACGTCTGCTCTGTTTTTCAGGGTCCGCAAGGTGTCAAAGGAGCAAAGGGCTCCAGTGTGAGTTGGTGTTTGCACGGCTTTAGTTGAGGCGTGTTAACAAACTGTTTAAATGGCTGATTCTAAAATCTTTCTGCTTTAGGGAGGAGCAGGTCCAAAGGGAGAGAAGGGTGTGCAAGGACCTCCTGGGCCTCCTGTAAGTTTAATACTTGTTTAAATACTTCATAAAAGTCTGAGTTAAATTAGATTCTTCTGTGCCAGGGTCCCCCAGGCGAGGCCATTCAGCCTCTGCCCATTCTGAGGAGTCCCAAGACTAAACGCTCCATCGATGCCAGCCAGCTGCTGCCTGAGTTCGACCCCGACGCGCCAGCCTCCGACACCGCTGGTACGGAGTTCCTGATGGGCAGTGAAGGCATGGAGGAGATCTTCGGATCCCTGAACTCACTAAGGCAGGAGATCGAGACGATGCGTTTCCCTCTGGGGACTCGGGACAGTCCGGCTCGCACCTGCCAGGACCTGCAGCTCAGCCAGCCGGACCTCCAGGATGGTGAGAGGATCACATGCTGCTTATCCGGGTTGTTTTCGGTTTCCTTTAGAGTAAAAGCCACCAACACAAACACCACCAGAGCTTCTGTAACTTCTCACCTTTCTGCAGGAGAGTACTGGATTGACCCAAACCAAGGCTGCTCCAGAGACTCCTTCAAGGTCTTCTGTAATTTCACTAAAGGAGAGACGTGCCTGTACCCCAGAGACGTCGACACGGTCAGTCAGACCTAAATCATCATAGAAACATCAAACTAAACTGGTTTAACTGATGCCACGGGAACCTTTCTGACTGCAGGTGAAGATGAGCTCCTGGGACAAAGAGACTCCAGGGTCGTGGTACAGTCAGTTCACCACTGGTAGCAAGGTCAGTAACACTCGGAGAGGTTAAAAATGGCCGCCGCCATGACCTTCACTCGTTTACTTCCTGATCTCAGTTCTCTTACGTGGATTTGAACGGCGAGCCCGTGGGCGTGGTCCAGCTGGGCTTCCTGCGCCTCCTGAGTGTCCAGGCCCGTCAGAACCTCACCTACCACTGCCACCGCTCCGTGGCCTGGGCCGACCGAAGCGCCAAGAACAACCACAAGAGGGCGCTGCACTTCAGAGGCGCCAACGAGGAAGAGCTGAGCTACGAGACCAGCCCTTACATCAAAGCATTGGTGGACGGCTGCTCCGTGAGTTCACAGCTGATTCTGAGTGTGTGTTCTGGGCGGGTTCACCTGGAAATCTGACGCGTGTCCCCGTCTCTCTCCACAGTACCGGAAAGGCTTCGACAGGACGGTCCTGGAGATCAACACGCCTCAGGTGGAGCACCTCCCTCTGCTGGACATCAAGGTGTCAGACTTTGGGGAGAGCAACCAGCAGTTTGGGTTTGAAGTTGGACCTGTCTGTTTCCAAGGCTGAACACACACACACACACACACACACACACACGATAAACATACAGGCCCAGTAATTTGTAAATTAACTTGTAAATGATATAAACACACACACACACTCGCCTACGTGCCTCTGGAGCCCTCCCAGCAAAACATGGACCAAACAGAGGAAACATCGACTGGGAGGAAAATAAACAGGAAGAACGACGTTCCTGGGAATCAAACAAAGTGTTCTTCAACGGGCCTGGACCCAGGCTTACTCCTCCCTGCTGACACCTTCATCCACTTCCTGCTCCACCTCCCCTCCTCTTTAAGAAAAGGTCCACGATCAGACGTTACCCTACTTCTGTAATTCCCACATGCAGCAACAGGACCAACAGTTTCACTCCCGAATCTATTCTTCTAAAGCCAGATTTGTCCTAATCTAAGCATCGGTTACGTCACATCCTGTCACTTCTAATAAAGCAAGCAGGGAACGGACCACATGCCACCATCAGGCTCTGATCGGAGTCGTCTTTCTGCTCTAAAAGCTTTATTATCTAACAGTGTGCCTCAGAGCTCAAACGGATCATTAGAATATATATATGTGGTGCTTTTTAAAGGTTAGTGAGACCAGAGAGACGGTGAAGCGAGACTAAAGCCATCACGTACCTGAGTGGCCTCCAGACACCACTTCAGTATTCCGGTGCTGATCCAGACCCGGTGTTTTCTGTTCCTGCAGCAGAGAATAAAAATGCACACGTTACTGAGTGAAACTGTGGAAAGGTGCTAATTCTATAAAATAAAGTCCTCCATTTTAGTCTCTTCTAGGGAAATGTGCATTACATTTGTACAGAAATAGTGATATTCTATTGTATTTATTTAAAACCAACTGGGTGCTTTGAGATTAAAATAAGAACCGAGGATTATTTCTAGCAGACGTGACTTTCAGTTGTATTTATTTGATGCAGCTCGACTGCACAGCTGTGATGCTTCTGTTCACACCTCCACCAACCAAAGAATCTGGCCGTGACTAAAACTGTAATCCCTCCCTTATCTAGTTTCATCTGTACTGTGCTGTTTCCACTGCCATGATTAAACGGTGACTCCACTTCTCACATTCCTGTTTTCTTGCTGCAGTTTGACTCAACAGGTTTGTTCCTGTGTTTAGTGAAACCGAACTACATTTATTAAATAAAATCTTAATTATTTTAATATTTAGAGAGGAGTGAGGGTGAGAGAAGAGCAGTGACACGGTGGAGATGAACATCCGTCAGCAGGGACTGAGTGAAAAGTGATTTCTGGTTCTATGGGGCCGTTTTAGTTTTATTTGTTTTAATTTTTTATATAATTAACTGGTGGGACAGTCAGAACATAAAGAATCTGTCCCTTAAAGAAAATGACCTCAACTATTTGTTTTCATTGTGTTGAAGACATTTCAACACAAACATGGTGCTGAAGAAAAAAGTATTTTACGTCTGTAAGTAATTTTAAAATCGTGTTTCTGTAATATATCATCTTTTTAAAAAGAGCTGCTTGACTCTTGTTTTTATTAACACTTAATGTGGAAGTGATAAAATTTTAAGTGTTGCTATTTTGAGTTTATCAAAACTTCTGACTAAATTTGGGTCAATTTAAGAAAATGTACTTTAAAGAATTTGTAATGTGTAATTTCCATGAGCCTAGAGTGTTAGACTCACATCACACAGAAGCTAGCTTTAGCTTTTTCCTCGACATTAGTTTCTACTGCTCTTCATTGTCCTGAAGGGATTTTTATGTCTCCACTGGCTGAAAGGGTCTGCTTACCTTTACTAGACGGTGAAACTGCGCCATCTGGTGGACATCCGCGGCACTGCTCCTCGTTTCAATTTGTCGCAGCTGATAAATAAAAAAAATGATAAAAACAGTGGAAAACGATCAAATATATTTCTGTTAATCTTTAAGATGTAAATACATATGGTAGTTTACATATTTTACAATTAGCGATTTCAAAACAATAAAAACCAAAAGTTTTTTGAACACAACAAAAAAAACTAATATTTTTCTACTTGGTTTTTTTAGACCTTGTTGATTACTTTCGCTGTTTTTTCCGTAATTGGACTCGATATTAAACAATGAAACAAGCTGTTTAAATAAAGTAGTTAAATATAAACTAACCGGTGACCAGAGTCAGCCTGGCGGTAGCCGCCATGACAGTTTTTTGTTGTTTATGTAATATTCAGTTGTCCGCTAGAGGGCGTCTGTTACCTTTACGACAATTTTTTATTGTTTATTTTTTACTTTAATGTTTATAGTTTACTAGTTTTAGGTTACCCAAACAAGTCTTAAATCACGAGCCTAGAGTGTTAAACTCACCTTCATCACACAGAAGCTAGCTTTAGCTTTTTCCTCGACATTAGTTTCTACTGCTCTTCATTGTCCTGAAGGGATTTTTATGTCTCCACTGGCTGAAAGGGTCTGCTTACCTTTACTAGACGGTGAAACGGCGCCATCTGGTGGACATTCAGCGGCACAGCTCCTTGTTTCAATTTGTTGGAGCTGATAAAAAAAAATTGTAAAAACAGTGGAAAACGATCAAATATATTTCTGTTAATCTTTAAGATGTAAATACATATGGTAGTTTACATATTTTACAATTAGCGATTTCAAAACTTAATAAAAACCAAAAGCTTTTTGAACACAACAAATAAATATTTTTCTACTTGTTTTTTTTAGACCTTGCTGATTACTTTCGCTGTTCTTTCCGTAATTGGACTCGATATTAAACCAGGAAACAAGCTGTTTAAATAAAGTTAAATATAAACTTTTTTTAAACAAGTTTTATTTAACTAATGAAGCTTACAGGCTTACATAAGAATCAGTATTTACAGTTGAATTCTGAGCATGACAAAACAAAAAAAAAAGCAGGTGTACAAACAGAAACAATAATATTAACCTAGCTCAATATCAACCTGCAGAAATCATAACCAAAAAAAAATTATATATTACATCAAACAACATTAGGGGTAAAGGAAACATTCACCAAATTGTTATAGAGCCAAATGGCTTTCTTGGAACTACATAATTTAAGAGAATCCATAAAGTATGCAAGTTCTTTCAAAACAACAATAAAGATCGGTTTGATATTGCCAAATTTACATTTGTGTATTAAGAATTTAGCGAAAATAATCAAATCATTGACAGTGAATTGCTGCATTTTATTTTCCAAAATAATACCATACTTGATGTCAGAAAAAGATAAGGAGCGTATAATGAAATTGTTATGCGTTAACCACGAGTGAAAACTATCCCAGAAACATTTGGTAAAGATGCATGTGAAGAATAAATGTATCTCAGTTTCTATATTAGAAGTGCAAAAGGCACAGTCGTTCTTTCCAATATTAAATTTAGACTGCAAGAAATCTTTGCAAGGATAAATACTGTTTATAGTTTTAAAATGAACTTCCTTGGCTTTAGGAGGGATTGAGAATTTGAGATAGTTGCATCTAATGTTTTTAACATCAGAATTACTAAATTGACGTACTAATTCCTGTCTTCTAAGAGGTAAGGGAAAGAGGACGTCAGTGAGCCAACATCTAAGGATTTTATTATTGCAGTTCCTGTCCACAAAAGAACAGTTCTTAATTGTTAAAGGAGGCATTATTGGAATAAGGCGAGAGTACAACAAAGTGCCTTTCAAATTAGCATATATAGCTGGTGGGATTGCCTTGATTACCTCGGCATATTGCTTAGAAGAACAAGTTAGGTTAAATTTGCGATTGAAAGCCGTAAAATTAAGAAATTCTCCATTCTGGTCCATCAAATGCAAAATGGACCATACTCCATGGAGATGTCAATCATTAAAAAAAAAAGATTTCCTTTTAATCAGGATATAACGGTTGTTCCATATTGGCGTGTTGTGCGGTGTGAAGTTATGTGTATACATTAATTTCCAATATTGTAGAACTTGCTCGTGAAATTTGGATAACTTAATAGGGAGCTTGGATAATTCAAAGTCACATTGAAGAAGCAATTGGATTCCGCCTACACTGGAGAAAATTTTAGCAGGAAGATTAAACCACAACTTATTTATATTCTTTATAAAATTTTGTAGCCATTTTAACTTAAGTGCACCATTCATTATATCAAAATCGATTGCATTGAGACCCCCTTCCTCTATTGATTTGATGATGTCATTCCTTCTTATATAATGATGTCTGTTTTTCCATATAAAGTTAAAATTGTTTTGGTTAATTTCTTTAATAATATTTTGAGGAATTCTTAGAGAATAAGCCGGATAGATAATTCTTGACAATACTTCCATCTTGGATAGAAGTAATCTACCAAAAATTGAGAGATCTCTTTGTAGCCATATGTTTAAAATACTTTTACTCTTTTTAATTAAGCTCTCAAAATTACATTTTTCTCTCGTTTCTAAGTTTTTTGAGATTGTAATCCCCAAATACTTGACTTGATCTTTAACAGGTATGCCATGCAGTTATTTGAGGATGATTATGAATGGCCATTAATTCACATTTATCTATGTTTAAATAAAGGTCTGAGGCTTCTGAAAAACAACTAACTACTTGTAAAGCAATTGGGATCTGTTCCTTATTTTTAAGGAAGAGCGTAGTATCGTCTGCCAGTTGAATTATAGCTAACGAATTACCAAAAACATCTAATTTCTCTATCTGACTATTCTTAATCATGATGCTGAGAATTTCCACGACCATGATAAAAAGAAGAGGGGAGGCTGGACACCCGTCGGATGCCTCTTTCAATGTTAAAACGTTTGCAGGTTCCAGATGGCAACAGTACAGTACTATTAATATCCCTGTATAAGGTTTGAACAATTTCACACAACTTTGTTCCAAAGCCAAAATGGTGTAACGTGTCTAACATGAAGGAATGGTTGACTCGGTCAAAGGCTTTGCAGAAATCCAAAAAAAGAACAAAGCCATCATCCTCAATTGTGTCCCTGTAATCTAACAAATCTAGGACCAACCTAATGTTGTTATGTATGGAGCGACCCCTGATAAACCCAGATTGGGAATCGCTGATGATTTGTAAAATACCTTCTTTGAGCCTATTAGCCACAACATGAGCGAGTATTTTGTAGTCCACATTAAGGAGCGTAATTGGTCTTAGATTGCTTAGAATTTTTTTTATCTTTGCCATTCTTCAGAATCAAAGAGATGAGTCCTTGTTTGATCTTTAATATTATTCCAAAAATGTTTATAAAAGTCAGATGTCAGACCATCTTGACCAGGGGATTTCCCAACGGAAAGTTGTTTGACTGCTGCCTCTACTTCAAAAATCTCAATCTCTGCATCACATATCATTTTAAATTCCTGACTGATTTTTGGGATGAGATGTGTAATATTATCCAATAGGTTTGATTCATTGCCACTAGATGATGAATAGAGGTCTTTATAAAATGTATAAACTTCTTCAGCAATAATTTTGGTATCCGTGCATTCTACATTGTTGATGATAAGTGAATTAATTAAATTCCTCTCCTGTCGTCTTTTTTCAAGTCCACAAAAGTATGCGGTATTGCGTTCACCTTCCTCAAGCCATTTCGCTCTTGATCTAATAAAAGCACCTCTGTTAAATTTAAACTAACCGGCGACCAGTCAGCCTGGCGGTAGCCGCCATGACAGTTTTTTGGGGTTTATGTAATATTCAGTTGTCCGCTAGAGGGCGTCTGTTACCTTTACGACCATTTTTTATTGTTTATTTTTTACTTTAATATGTTTATAGTTTGCTAGTTATAAAGAGATCCAAACAAGTCTTAAATCAACAAAAGGTCTCAACTCCAACCAAACATGCTTAAGTTACTAACAGGAAATGAGCCCTTTACTTTTCTTGGTAACTTGATATTTCCATCGTGGCCACAAGGGGGCAGAGTAACACTTGTTTTCTGTTTGCACCGAAGCTTGCTAAACTGATCTTTCTCCTCTTGTCTGGTTTTATGACAAGTTTAGTGAAACCAGACCTAAAGTACAATATTTGTACCACATTTTTAGATTTGATTGATTAAAAATCTATCAAAACAATGTCCTGTGAACCGATTAAACCATTTTACAGTTTTAATCAGTAATAATAATAATAATAATAAAAAAATACAATTATTGTAAAGTCGTTAGCATGGTCCAACAAACATATGTAGAAAAATAACTCAATAATAATAATAACAATAATAATAATAGTATTGTTTTATTTTTATTAATATTATTATTATAAACAGTTATTTTTCTACATCTGTTGGACCATGCTGAAACTTCACACAGCTCAGTTAGAACAAATCCTAAATCTGGACAAATAAAGAAATAACTTATTTGAATTTTTATTATAAACTTCATGATGACATTTTTATTGCCCTACTGAGCTCCAGCACTACTACGGATCAGAACTCGTTTTGTTTTTCCTCTGAACCATAACCAGAAACACATCTAATTATGACTGAATGTGGAGTAAAGACACAAGACTTGTCACACCTGCTGGTTCCTCGCCTGTGCAACGACGCTGCCCAAAGTAATGATGGATGCTTTAGGAGCTCCACGGGCCACCAGAGCCGGAGCCACCAAGAATGAACCCTGAAAGGAAAGATGAGGAAATGAATGTGTTGTTTCTAATCACTGGTTGTACTTTTAGATTTGATGTTAAATCTAAATCTGTGTTTTGATGTTAAATTTCTTTTATCCTGAATTCTGAGTCTGTTTTTTTAGACACTCAGTGGAGCGTCTCAAAGCTCTCCTATCTTCAGGTTGACCCTTTGCTCCTTGTCGTGTTGAGCAGGAAGTCATCCTGAGGGATATCTGGTGTACACACACACACACACACACACACACACACACACACACACACACACACACACACACACACACACACAATATCTAGAATGAGGACACCAAAGCGCTTTACACAGAGTATCATTCATCCATTCACACCCCGGTGGTGATGAGCTACGTTGTAGCGCGGCTGCCCTGGGGCGCATTGACAGAGGCGCCACCGGTCCCTCAGACCACCACCAGCAGGTAAGGCGGGTTAAGTGTCTTGCCCAAGGACACAAAAGCAGAAATCTCTGTCCAGAGTCAGGATCAAACCTGCAACCTTCTGATTACTGAACAAGCCACTCTACCTGCTGAGCTGCTGCTGCCCCAAGACAGTTTTTACATCTACATACTGGAAATGAATAATCCAGAATATGTTTAAACACACATATTTTATTGTAAACCCCAAACTTCCACTTTTCCTGTTAAACATCTGATGTGTTTCAGACTTCAGACTGGGTCAGACCATGTCATAAAGTGGGTGAGAACAGTCACCAGTTTAATCTCATTTAACTAACTAGTTCCTGTTTAACCAGGTTACTTTTATTCTGTGGTCTGCAGACATGAACTCCTCTGGGATTGTTTATGTTCTGCATTCAGTTACTGAATATGTGCAATATTATCATTATCATTATTATCATCATTATTATTATTATTATATATATACAGTATATATATATACTGGTTTACAGCAGCTCCTAAATATCTGCTCTGAATATGGTGTGCAGTACGATATTCAGTATAATGCTGTTAAAAGTGCTATCTTGATATGTAGAACTAAGCAGATAAAAAGTTAAACTTTCCTGTGTTCAAACTGTCTAATAGTGATCTTAATGTGTGTGAGAATGTGAAATACCTTGGCCACTTTATAACTGATCAAATGCGTGATGATGCTGACATCCACAGACAGTGCTGTAAGCTGTATGCACAAGCTAACACTATAGCACGTAAGTTTAGTTTTTGTTCACCTCCAGTTAAGGTGGCTTTATTTAAAGCATATTGTACTCCGCTCTACACAGCCCAACTGTGGTCATCCTACAATCAAAGCAGCATGAATAAGCTGCAAGTTGCACACAACGATGCCTTAAGGATCATACTTAAAATACCCAGAGGGGGCAGTGCCAGCCAGATGTTTGTAACAGCAGGCGTTTGTACTTTTAAAGCACTTTTACAGGCTGACTGGATAGCTCTGCCAGCAGTATAATTTCAGCAATCACTGATCCTACTGTGAGCAGTTGTCGCTATTTGTCCAGTATAAGGAAACACTGGTTGAAGTGTTTGTGTGGTTAACCTTGTGTGGAACAGTGTATAGTAAAGTTTTTAAATTACATTTAGATTTTAATTTAGTTTTATGCTGTTATCTTTTTATTTCTATTTTATCTATTTTGTTTCATTGATCTGTTGTTTTATATACATTTTATCTGGAACTAAGAGTCTGTCAATAAAGATTATCTATCTATCTATCTATCTATCTATCTATCTATCTATCTATCTATCTATATTTTATCATCATTGCTCAAATCAACTCACAGATGTTAGGAATAGACATGTTTGCTGTTCTGTATATCTAGTGTAACTTCAAATCATTTATTTTTCCTGTTTTTGATCTAACTGTGATCATGGAGCGTAGCAACTCGACTAAAGTGGTGGTGAATTAGCCGGAGTGAAACAAGTGTTCAGTTTTACAACTAAACCAACAATCTATGTTAAAAAATGAGAAAGATCCTAATTTAAATGTTCATTCGACACAAATAAAGTTAAAATAACAAATACGAATATGAAAAGCACAAAGCTACACCAACCTGCTTTTCCTCCTTCCTGCACAGGTTCAAGTAATTATCCTAATGACCCAGGTGGGTTCCCTTAGACTGTACCATTTACACAGGTAGAGCTAAACAAACCCACAACTAAAGTTAACCCAGCTGTAAAAATGACAATAAAAGATTCTTTACTTCAGTCAGAGAAACAACGTTTTATGTCAGAAGGAAAGTAAATAAATTAGTCACTCATGTTCATGTAAAAATGTATGGAATCGTTACTGCTCACCTTTAATATCCAGCGGATTGGCGCCATCTAGCGGATGTTTGTTGGTAGTACTCCTCTTCGTCCTTCAGCTATGGAGAAAAAGAAATCCTGTTAACTCAACTTTCTGTAGATCTAATAAGTACAAATATTTGACAGTTTTATAAACTTTTAATTTCAGGTTTTATAAAATACTGAAGGCTTTTTGGAAACAAGAAAATATTTTTTTTCTGCAAGTTTGATGGACCATGCCGGTAGTTTCTCTGGTATTTTTTACTGTGGTCTGAGTCGATATAAAACCAGGAAACAAGCATTTATAAAATTATTAAACATTACAAACTAACCTGTGTAATCCTTGTCAACCTTCCTATGAGTCTGGTACGACGGTTTTCTAGGTTGGTGAAGGCTAGTCATCGTATTTTATTTAATGTGTGCATATTTTACCGCTTACTAAGTGAAATAAACAACGTTAAAGTCAACAAAATGTCTCAACTCTCGCATCAAATCTGTTTTATTTTGAAGGTACCAACAGGAAGCGAACCTTCTACATGTCTTGGCCAACTTGACATCAATGCTGCGGTTCTCCTTTCTCGCCACAAGAGGGCAGAAAACCCCTGATCCCCACACGAATGTCCATATTCGGAGTCCTGTGTCGTTAATGTGGGCTGTGCAAACTAGATGGAAATGGTTTGATCTTTAAACACTCCCATCCTAAAGGTTTTTCAATTATTGGTAAAGTAATTTTAATACGTTTTGGTAATTTGAGGCTCAACCGGGAAAAGCAGACGGATAAATAAAATTATATTTGTTTTAGTTAAACAAATACATTTTGGCTGAACAAACACGGATTTTTGTAAAACATTTCACCTGTTTTATTTAGCTAATAAAACATAAACGTTAGCTTTTAATTCGGCCCGCCAGAGGGTAATAATAAATCAGTTTCACCATTCATTTCTATTTAATATCCTTTTAGAAAATCAATAATTTAAAAATACATATTTTAAATCTCACGTGTCTCAGCTGTCATTTATATTATTTATTATTTTAACCTGAAGGAAGAGAGCAACGTCACGAAGGATGACTGACAGCTTCCCTCCAGCAGAGGGCGCCCAAGGCGACCACCGGCCCGGTCTGCCAGTTTTATTTTGAAACTACTGGCAGGAAGTAACACATTTAACTTGACACGATGAAACCCGAGGAAGATTTAATTAATTATCAGTCTTTTTGTTCATTTGTTTGCTTATTTGTTCTGTTTGGGGTTTGTTTTTATTTTGTTTATTTATATGTTGTTGTTAGTACTTCCTGTTCATTATCCTTCTTCTATATGTTGGAATTCAGCCTGTTCTGGTACTATCTCATGTTGGTAAAACTGATTCTTTGTAGAGATTGTTATAATTGTTGTACATTATATTTTGTGCAAAAAAAAACCCCCGAGGAAGATAAGTGACAAATAATTCCGCAAACACAGTTAGTAACTAAATACGTTTTTTTAGATAAAAAAAATTACAAATGTATTTTCTTTAAACATTAATGTAACTGATGAAAAGCAATAATATGTAAATTAGTCAGATCAACCTTTATTTATATACAGATGAAACAACAGAGGCTTTCTGACAAACTCCTGCTTAAATCTGAAGCTTTTGTTACATGGTGGAACGTCTGCATGATAATTAAAGCCACAACGACAAACCAAACCCTGGTTTAAGTCGTGTAAGTTTTAATAACTCCTTCTGTCCAGCGTGGACACTCATAATAGCTTTGCTGTCTGTGTGTATGAGGCTTTATAAATAAGTCATAACTATAGAATCCGTTTAGAAAATTATAACCTGCAGTTTGAGAGCTGCTCATACTTTTACCGCTGTGGTCGGCTGGGAGGATGAAGGCAGAGCTGAGATCAAAGTTCACTTAGAAAAAACTCTGCATTCTCTGATGGGCCTGAGATGCTCCGTGCTACAGCTTAGGGAGGTCGTTGTGCACCTGCAAATGTACGAGTGTGTGTGCTTGTGTGTGTGTATGTGTGCGTGCGTGTGTGTGTGCATGTGCATGTGTGCTTGTGCATGTGTGTGTGCTTGTGTGTGTGTTTGTGTGTGGGTGCTTGTATGTGTGTGTGCATGTGTGTGTGTGCATGTGTGTGTGTGCGCTTGTGTGTGTGTGCTTGTGTGTGTGTGCTTGTGTGTGTGTTTGTGTGTGTGTGTGCTTGTGTGTACTCACACGTCTTTTCTTGGCAGAACTTTGCCAAATACCAGACACACACTCCAGCTGACACGTTGACCTCGTCACCTCTCACCTTTACACAACAACCATATTGTCATTCACACAGAGCAGGAAGAACGTGTTATATTTACAACAACGCTACACACACACACACACACACACACACACACACACACACACACACACACACACACACACACACACACACACCTCAGTTTAATGTTAAAACTGGAAAGCATAAAACATTTTTAAAGAAATTTTTAAACTAAACTCTAATTATTGAAGTCATGAACAAGAATATTTGTTCATGAATTTTCCAGGTTTGTTTTTTGTTTGTCTTTTTTACATCAGGCCAGTTGTTCAATTCAATTCAAAGATGCTTTATTAATCCCAGAGGGAAATTAGAGTTTCAGTACACTATAGTCTGAGATTAGACATACATGCATAGGCAAAGACACATGACAAGAATTGGTGACTGTGGTCATTCGCAACCCGAGTCGCGTTACCTTAATAGAGATCAGAGGGGTTTACATGAGGATTGGGTCAGGTGGAGGAAAAAAAGGCACTTCAGAGTTACCCTCCACAGGGAGGGCAGCTTTGCTATGAAAAAAACACCTCAGACAGAAATGCAACAGACTTCAGACATCACACAAAAGAAGTGTCCACTAGGTGGGGAGGTAGGGTTGTGGACTCTCCACACATCAGTGCATGCAGCCGCGGTGAGCAGCGCTCGTCACCTCCGTTTGGACAGGGGAGGGAGGTCGTTAGGTTTAGAGAGCACAGTGACTCCTGGAACGATTCAACGGCCTTCACCGGTCGCAGTCCCGCCCAGGCTGGGATAGGGAGACAGAGTTGCCATGGCGACGGCAGCATTCCACATTTCTTCTGAGGGGGAGTAATCACTTCAGCTTCGCAGGCTCAAGGGCACCAGATTCAGATAAGAACTTGTTTTGGGCCAGACAGATAATTTCCTCTCTGTCTTAAAGTTCTGTTGGTCCTCAACCCCTCTAAATCCAATAATGGCGTAATTAATTTATCCCAATCCGTGCTGATCCGTCCACTTTCTCCTTGATCGAATTCACCTTCTGTGCCAGAGCCTGAATCTCAGCCAAAGTTCCAAGCTTATGACTCATTTTGACAATTATTTGAGTTTGTGCGTTCACAGCGCTGTGCAATCCATCCCTGAGCTCCAGGATTGAGCCAATATTCCTCAAAAGCTCGTTAATTTTCCGGTAAGCCAGGTAACCACTCAGGCCAAAAAGCAGGAAACCTGACACCAACACCACGAATATCCAGACGTCTTCAGAATCCTCTACAGACAGTTGAGAGAGGCAGATCAGGTTCCACTGTTTCCAGGAGTCCATGATATGCCCAGCTGGCTCTGTCCCAGAGGGGCATCTGGGAGCCCCTTCTCCCGTTCTCATCGTTGAAAAAATCTTGTCAATCGCGTTGAGAGACCAACTGACCAGGTCCATTTTTAATAATTTCCAGATTCCAGAAAAAATGCAGAAGCGCCGTCCACCCAAAGACAGACAAAGAGCCTTGTAAGATAAGATAGGGAGGAGAGGAGGAAAAAAGCGTATGTGCTCTCCAAGAGCCGGACGAAGAAGTTCTCTAAGATAATAAGATTTGCAGATTGACATTATCATTATTATGAATGAAATTAGCCTCTTTACACTCTTCTATTCATAATTTTAGGAATGTTGAGATGTTAGATGATGGATAGCCACATCCCCTTTTGTTTCTACATGCGGCGCCTGTTCTTTAGAACGTCTTACCTTACGATCCGCCAGTCAGCTTCTATTGAAGCCTTAAAGTCACGACTAAAAACCCACTTTTATTTACATCTTGACTTGTTCCTTGTTAAATTATTACTTTTAGTTCTTTTCATTCATATTTTTATTAGGTTTAACTCATTTTTTAGAATGGCCATTCTGGCAGTTTTACTTGTTTTATCCTTTGCTCTGTTTTTGATATGATCCATGTTTTAGTACTTCTGTACGTAAGGCGCTTTGGTTGTCTCTCATGTTGTACTGAAATGTGCTCGACAAATAAAGTGGTATGACTATTTTCTGTTTTAATTGATGATCTCTGATCATTTTTACATAATCGATCAAACCTGTCTCTAGATGGAGCGCTAATCTAAATTATTGACATGTTCTTGCTATTAAATTTACACTTTTGTCATTTAACCAGAAGCATCGTGTGTGTGTGTGTGTGTGTGTGTGTGTGTGTGTGTGTGTGTGTGTGTGTGTGTGGCTGCAACCTTCCATGCAACAAGGGTTAATTAAATCAGTTTTACTGCCATATAGCGGTCATTTTGACGAATTTCAGTTAAATAAACATCAAACTTTAGTAGTTTCTCCTTTTATAAGGAACCTGCCTCCATGTGTAAATGTTGTTATGTGGCTGGTGTTGTCTGGAGAACAGCTCTGAGATAACTTCAGTCATGAAAACATTGTTTAAAGTCTCACTGACCCCAATTCAATCCAAGTTTATTTCTATTGCGCCAAATCACGACAAGAGTCGTCTCAAGGCACTTCACACTGCAAACATTCCGGTACAGGTCAGTTCATTAAGCTAATCCCATAGTTTAGTGTTCTATTATTCACCAACACGTCATAATTTAGCTTTACCTTTTAAAGCTATTTTTATTAATAGCTCAGCTGAATGAGAATAAACCTAAATGAACAAATAAAATGTTAGAATCTGTTTAAATTAAATGTGAGCCCATTTCATTTATTTAATGGCTTTATTCAGATATTTCTGAAACCTTCCACAATGACTCTGAATATGAAATAGGTAGTGATGATTGTTTGTAAAATATATAAAAACCACATCTGGACTGTGGGACAAAGAATGTTGTGTGAACGGGTGAATTTGGTTTTTAGTGTGAAAGGCGGAGTTCTTGAAATCCTTTCTATTTACCTTTGATAATTTTCTTGGGGAAATTGTCTTTTTACTGGATTCTCGCCAGTCTGGCTGTCGTTTGCTCTAACTGGACTGCTACTGGAATCCTTACAGCTCTGGTTGAAGCGGCACAGCGGACCTGGAAGCCTGTTTCCTGTCTTAATAACAGCAGAGTAATTGGCCCACACTTACATCAAAAGGGTGGAGCCATCTGGGAATGCTTAAAATGACGGAGATGGAAGAGGAAGGAAAAAGAGAGTTAAAGTGAGTTTGTGCCCTCAGCTGTCTGCTTTCCTACCTCGTCTACTTCCATTTGTGTCACGTCCTCGTCCCACGAGGCGTAGAGGTGCACCTCACCCTGGCTGCGCTGTGAGCACCTCTGCAGCTCTGAGTGTTATTTTTGGTGGTGATTGTGGTCCTCCAGGCAGGAAGGGCCTCAGCTGCAGATGTGAGCTGGGCTGGGAGCGGGAACAGAGCAGCACATTGTACTGGACATACTGGGAGAGCTCAGGCTGCAACCTGATCCAGGATCCTGCCATCACAGAACCATGCTGTCTACTGTCACTGCCTCACCCCCCCACCCCAGCACACACACACGCACACGCACGCGCGCACACACGCACGCACACACACACACACACACACACACACACACACACACACACACACACACACACCTCCTTCCTTCCATGCTTCAGACATGATGTTCTCTTCTAAATCTGCAAAATTCTTAAAAATTCGTTTCAAAACAGATTTTAAATCGACATAAAATCTCCATTGATCATAACTCCACACTCTCTACCAAGTCTTCTGTTAAAAAACCCATTCAGACAACCTTTTCTCACATTTCTGCGTGAGCTTGTTCATTTAAACTCACATTACCCATTTTACCTGCATAATTTTAATTTCTTCATCTTGCACCCTCCCTTTCCCCCTACCTGCTTCCCCTCGCTGATGCTTCTCTCCCCTTTTCTCTCTGGTGTAGAGTTACATTTGGCGGAGGTCTAGGCACCCATTGCACCATTTGGCCTCTCTGGGTAAATATTATCATCTGCAGACCCATCTGAATAACTGTTAGCTCTGAAACACTGGGGGTTACCCAAACATAAGCACCTCTGAAGGGATTTGCAGGAAATGAGAACAAAAACAAGGAAACATCGCATCAAATTTTATCCTATTTTCCTGTAAAATGTTCACTCCATCCGATGTTATAGCATTACTACGTTCATCCATCTTTTATTGTCAGGGTTGCAGGTGGGTTCAACTCTTTTTTCAGAATCTGCTTTGAAGAAATCCTGAGTTAAGTTTTGTAGCTAAAATAAGTTTGGTGGATTTTCACTTTTAAATTTCTGACTTT
The DNA here is from genome assembly GCF_043380555.1 of Nothobranchius furzeri. Taxonomy (NCBI): domain Eukaryota; kingdom Metazoa; phylum Chordata; class Actinopteri; order Cyprinodontiformes; family Nothobranchiidae; genus Nothobranchius; species Nothobranchius furzeri. Next base: position 128,101 of record NW_027223071.1, read on the forward strand.
CTACAAGAGTTTGTTATAATTAACCCAGCAGTGTCCTCTGTGGTAAAAGGGGGTCCCTAACAGCTGTGCTAGCTGTGATTTTACACATCTCAAGGTCAAATTACTTCATTTCTATATAAATATTTAGCTTTTTGGGGCACTAGAGTTTATTATTGTGGCTTTAGATCTTGCATTGATTTAACCAGAGAAAAGCATCAGTGACCCTGTGAGTTTATTATGGGGAGTGCCGCAGCAGGGCTGGCTGCAAATGGATTTAATTGACTGTTAAAAACTAAACTGGCTCTCTGCTGCAGCTCGAACACAGACCGAGGGAGGAAAACTGGGAAAATGTGAATACAGGTTCCTGTTTTAGTTCTATGGATGCCTCACTTTAAACCTGTCCGTAACTGGTTTAACTGGGATAATTAGATTTAGTGGCTGCGCAGTGGCACAGTGGTTAGAGCTGCTGGGGGACTTCAATGCTCACGTGGGCAATGACAGCATGACCTGGAGGGGTGTGATTGGGAGGAACGGCCCGCCTGATCTGAACTCAAGTGGTGTTTCATTATTGGATTTCTGTGCAAGCCGCAGTTTGGCCATAACGAACACCATGTTCGAACATAAGGATGCCCATCGGTACACTTGGTACCAGGGCAGCCTAGGTCGCAGGTCGATGATAGACTTTGTAGTCGTATCATCTGACCTGTGGCCGTATGTTTTGGACACTCGAGTGAAGAGAGGAGCTGTCAACTGACCACCTGGTGGTGAGTTGGATCAGATGGCAGGGGAAGATGCTGCGTAGACCTGGCAGACCCAAACGCATAGTGAGGGTCTGCTGGGAACGCCTGGCAGAAGAACCTGTCAAGACGGTCTTCAACTCCCACCACCGGCAGAGTTTTGACCGTGTCCCAAGAGCAGTGGGGGACATCGAATCCGAGTGGGCCTTGTTCCACTCTGCGATTGTTGAGGCGGCTGTTGCTAGCTGTGGTTGCAAGGTGGCCGGTGTCAGTCGTGGTGGCAACCCCCGTGCTCGCTGGTGGACACCAGAGGTTCGGGGAGCCGTCAGGCTGAAGAAGGAGGCCTACAGGGCGTGGCTGGTCTGTGGATCTCCTGAGGCAGCAGACAGGTACCGGATAGCCAAGCGGGGTGCAGCAGTGGCAGTTGCCGAGGAAAAATCTCGGGCGTGGGAGGAGTTTGGTGAGGCCATGGAGAAAGACTATCGATCGGCTCCAAAGAGGTTCTGGCAAACTGTCAGGAGAGGAAGGCAGCAACTCGCTCACACTGTTTACAGTGGGGATGGGGAGCTGCTGACGTCAACTGGGGCTATGGTCGGACGATAGAAGGAATACTTTGAGGAGCTCCTCAATCCCACCTACGCGCATTCCGAGGAGGAACCAGAGCCGGGAGACCTGGGGATGGACTGTCCAATCTCGGGGGCAGAAGTTGCTGAGGTAGTCAAACAATTACACAGCGGCGGAGCCCCGGGGGCGGATGAGGTCCGTCCTGGGTATCTCAAGGCTATGGATGTTGTAAGGCTGTCATGGTTGACACGTCTCTGCAACATTGCGTGGTCATCGGGGAAGTTCCTGTAGAGTGGTAGACCGGGGTGGTGGTCCCCATCTTTAAGACGGGTGACCTGAGGGTGTGTTCCAACTATAGGGGGATCACACTCCTCAGCCTCCCTGGAAAGGTTTACTCCAAGGTACTGGAGAGGAGGGTCCGATCGATAGTTGAATCTCAGATTGAGGAGGAGCAATGTGGTTTTCGTCCTGGCCGTGGAACTGTGGACCAGCTCTATACCCTTGCAAGGGTGATGGAGGGGGCATGGGAGTTTGCCCAACCAATCCACATGTGTTTTGTGGATTTGGAGAAGGCTTATGACCGTGTCCCCAGGGGCACCCTGTGGGGGACGCTCCAGGAGTATGGGGTGGGTGGCTTTCTGTTAAGGGCCATTCAGTCCCTTTACCAGAGGAGCGTGAGTTTGGTCCGCATAGCCGGTAGTAAGTCGGACCTGTTCCCGGTGAGGGTTGGACTCCGCCAGGGCTGCCCTTTGTCACCGGTTCTGTTCATTACCTTTATGGACAGAATTTCTAGGCGCAGCCGTGGTGTGGAGTGTGTCGAGTTTGGTGGCAGGAGAATCTCGTCTCTGCTTTTTGCGGATGATGTGGTCCTCCTAGCTTCATCCAGCTCTGACCTTCAGCTCTTGCTGGGTAGGTTTGCGGCCGAGTGGGAAGCGGCTGGAATGAGGATCAGCACCCCCAAATCTGAGACCATGGTTCTCGAACGAAAAAGGGTGGCTTGCCAACTCTGGGTTGGGAGAGAGGTCCTACCTCAAGTGGAGGAGTTTAAGTATCTCGGGGTCTTGTTCACGAGTGAGGGTAGGAGGGATCGGGAGATCGACAGGCGGATTGGTTCGGCATCTGCAGTGATGCGGACGCTGAGCCGATCTGTCGTGGTGAAGAGGGAGCTGAGCCAGAAAGCCAGGCTCTCGATTTACCGGTCGATCTACGTCCCAATCCTCACCTATGGTCATGAGCTTTGGGTAATGACCGAAAGAACGAGATCGCGAATACAAGCGGCCAAAATGAGTTTCCTCCGTAGGGTGGCCGGGCTCAGCCTTAGAGATAGGGTGAGGAGCTCGGACATTCGGGAGGGACTCGGAGTAGAACCGCTGCTCCTCCGGATCGAAAGGAGTCAGTTGAGGTGGTTTGGGTATCTGGTCAGGATGCCTTCTGTACGCCTCCCTGGGGAGGTGTTTCGGGCATGTCCTGCCGGCAGGAGGCCCCCGGGTCGACCCAGGACACGTTGGAGAGGTTACATCTCCAATCTGGTCCGGGAACGCCTTGGGGTCCTGCCGGAGGAGCTGGTGGAGGTGGCCGGGGAGAGGACGGTCTGGAGCTCCCTAGTTGGGATGTTGCCCCCGCGACCCGGACCCGGACCCGGACCCGGATAAGCGGAGGAAGACGACGACGACCTAAGTCAAACTTTTGTAATGCATGCCAGTGTTTGGTTTTTAAACCTTTGTTGATTTTGCTTTAGTTATTAGTGATGTTCCTAGACAGCAGGGCAGAGTAGCCATGAAGAGATACTGATGAAACTATTCATGTTAGAATGAGCAATTATTTAAAAAACAGCGTTAATATGGGAATGTGTGTTCAAGTTAGTTCTGAGATGCATGATTTGTTTTATGTCAGCACTTGTGTGTAAATAAAATTTGTCTTTTTTAAAGAGTCGGTATTGTTTATTTGAAGTGTGTCAGGAGGCTGCAGCTCAGACTGGAGGTGGGTAAGCAAACTAGTTTAGTGTGTGACAGGATGATAGACTGGCTCACTGTCTAACTCTGTATTAGTGTTATATTAGAGCATCACTGGAGTTTGTGTGGATTTCAACATTTTAGATCCCATATTTATGTGATATGAATCAGTAACATGACTGTGATACCAAATAAATATTAATTTGACTCAGTACTTTATCACATCAACAGCCACTCGTCCCAGCTGCTAACAGACGAGATCGTCTTCATTCAGATGGAAGCTGAGCTTTGCTGTGCCCACCGTGCACTCGCTCATAAATGGTGGTTGGACTGTTGCCCATCTCCTCCAGCACAGAGCATCCTTTCTTATAGTTTACCTAAATGTTCAGTGAACACCTCCTATACTACATCCCGTATCACATTAGTACAGCTGAAACATTTAACATCAACTTTATTGAAAGCAGAGTCAGTAGAGCTGTAAAGTTGTTGGAAACAATAACTACATTATTCATCAAACTACTAAATAGCTTGCTTAATGGTATGTATGATATGAAATTGTAATTGTACGTCAAGTTTAAGCTACATAACATTTGATAAAGTGTTCATTGTTTGTTTATTTAGCAATAAAATTAATTTCTTCACTTGTTTCTCTTTTATCAGATCCAGTTGATGTGCTGCGGGCTCTGCAGGTTCCCTCTCTCCCCGAGGGTGTGAAGAAAGTCCCTGGCTTCTGCACATCCCGTCGCTCCAGCAGCCCTGATCATGCTTACCGCATCACCAAGAAGGCCCAGATCTCTGCCCCCACCAAGCAGCTCTTCTCAGGTAGTTCTCAGACTGATGCATAGTATTTAAGGTGACTGCTTCACAATAAAGATATTTATTTGTATATACTAAGTCATGTTTTAATATAGGTTTCATGATTTCACATAAAGAGATACTAAATTGATGGTTTTTTCTTCATATTTTCTAATGGTAAAAATTTTTATGGAATTTTTATTTTTGTAGTGGACAAAGTAGTGAATCTCATTAAATGTCATAGAAACAAATCTTTATGCTTTATATGAACGGATGACAAATAGAAAAACATAAATTACCTGGCTATTCCAGTTTAAATGTGAAATTTTGTTAAGTAAAAAATTTTTGAGTCAAAATAAAAGTTATTTAATATTTATAAACATTAAGACGTGCAGTAATGCTTTACTTTTTTGTAAGAAGAATTATGAAAAACATCTTATCAAAACGCCTCATTCATTCAATCATTCATTCGTTGGTTGAACTTCAGAGGAAGCGCACGTGACCTTCAGGACAACTTCAGGCTAGGGCTAAGCTAGCTTTTATGGGCACGGATACAAGCCAAGATATTTGTCATAATAGATAGTTGGCGGTTTTTTAACATTTATTTTGTTGTTTTACCGTGAGTAACTGCGTAATATTAAGTAAAGGACAGGAAATAGTAGCGAATACAAACATTTATGCTTTCTAGCTAGCTAACGAGCAGCTAATGTTAGCTATCTATCGCTAAACGACTTTCCGCCTTCTTTGTCCTGATTTCTCCCATTAATATATTCATGTAAGTTTTGATGATGATGATATATTTAGATGAAAGATACGATGAACGTTTGTTTTGTGAAGCAAAGGTTTGCTTATAAATTCGAGGCTAGAGTATTTTGAATACTCTTAATTTCCCTCTGGGATTAATAACGTACATTTGATTTGGATTGTTTTATAATGTGAAACGTAATTATTGCAGCTTGCTAACTAGCTTAGCTTTGAATTAATTTTGAAGCCTTTTAAATTTCAGAGAGAAAGTTTGTGCTTTGTTCTGATTTGTTAATTTGATAATTATGTGATTCTGCACTTGTGAATAGAAAATAAAAAGCCTCACTTATGTTAAGTAAAATCTTCTTAAGTACAAAATGATTTCCAGCTCTTTTTATGTTTGTTATTTTTTTGTACAGCCTGTTATTATTAGCTCACATCTTGATTCGTTCTGATGCATTTTAGTGTGGGTGAATTTCTCTCATTGCTTTATTTTCAGCGGTGCCACCAAACACAGCTCCTAGTGTCTTGTCTACTTTTTTGTGAACTATCACTTCTCATTTAGATGTTACCTGTATCTTTGATCAGTTCTTTCTATTTTATTTCCCTTATTCAAGTATTCAGTATAGTCACTTATTCACAGCACCAGAGAGCCACTATATTTTATACACAGGGTATGGGTAATCTAAACACACTTTTTTCTAAAGGGCACATTTATATGATTTATTAAATCTTTTTATTGGGGCATTTCTACCTTTTCTGCTAATATTTATTAAGTTTTTTATCTTTCCTTCCACCTTTAGGGCGTTTCCCAGAGAACTTCTCCATCATGGCTCTGATAAAGGCCCAGGCTGGTCTCCAAGCTTTCCTCCTCTCTATCTACAGTGAGCAGGGCATTCAGCAACTGGGCATTGAAATGGGACGCTCGCCTGTTTTTCTGTACGAAGACCAGAATGGAAAGCCAGCTCCTGAGGACTACCCGCTTTTCAAAGGCATCAACCTGGCTGATGGCAAGTCAGTAACCAGCAACACCAGTTTGTGACTGATTGAGATGAGTTATTTGTGGTTATGTGGGTGGTGGTGGTTAGGAATAGTATGATCTGCATGATGTAGGAGATGGTTGGTTTCTTTATTCTTTATTTGACATAAATGTTTGCTCACGGATTCTTCTTCTGTCACTAGGTGGCATCGCATTGCCTTCTCCGTTTCCAAGAAAAACGTGACTCTGCTGTTGGACTGCAAGAAGAAGATGACCCGTCCTCTTCCCCGGGGCAACAATGCTGTGATTGACACCAATGGCATCACAGTGTTTGGAGCTCGTCTGCTTGATGAGGAGGTTTTCCAGGTCAGAATCTTGAGAAAGTAAACCTTATTGTTAGGTGACTGAAAGCACTTCCACTGGTTCTACAAAGTTTAAACATTTCTGTTGAGTCTGAGATCATCAATAAATTATAATTGTTTTTGTTTGTTTTACAGGGAGACATCCAGCAGCTGTTAATTGCCTCCAACCCTCAGGCGGCCTATGACTTCTGTGAACACTACAGTCCTGACTGTGACTCCCCTCTTCCCAAGACCCAGGCTCAGGACCCAAACACATACGTGAGTAACACCACAGAACAAGTCCATGCAAATATAAGTTTCACCAAGGTAGAATAGCTCGAATAACCATTATTCTTCCCAAATTCGATCGACATTTATGTAGTTACAAAATGTCACACAGCCACATGGAAATCTAATTAGAACTAGCAAGACAAATGAGTAATTTGACCTAAAGTAAAAATCCTCAGACGGATATTGTACGCTGTACACTTTTAATTTTAGGCTCATTTATAGCTCCAGTAAAGCTGACCCAATAAGAGTCTGGGGACTTTATTTACGAGGGTCATGTTCTCCATAGACTTGAATGACAAAGTAATGTAAGGACAAAAATTAACTGCATCTAGATTGGATTTTTTTATTAAACCTTTTTCCCTTGAAAATAAATGGCTGCTTTTGTAGCGTAACCCTGGGTCCACACCGGGGGCATCAGCGGCACAAAACTGCAGCAAGACGTTTTTTTTTACTAGGTGCGTTAATCCACACTGCAAGCGATGCGGCATCTCTAACGTCCTCCTTGCTGGGCTTGTGAAGTCATCAAATCCCTTAAGACTTAATTCACCATTAAAGCAGGAAGAGGAAAAAGGACATCACATCCATGAAGAAAAACACGCTGTTGCGCTTCTTGAAAGATACTGGGACTAAATAAGCCGTGAGATCACACGTATAGATGTTATCTTATCTACATAGATAAGAAAGCACATCTCTGCAATAGGCTTTTATTTTGAAAATTACCGGACGTATTACACTGATACCAAGTGTGAATTCCTGTCTAGCCCTGTGTTATTTGCTGAAATTGACGCATCCCAAAAAGCGGCCCACGGCTAAAATATAACCCTGTCATGCATTTAGCAGCACACCACCACCTGAAAAGTTGGGTGCCATTGCCAGTTTGGATCAAACCCATAGACTGTATGGATTATATTTGAATTTGCAACGTTCTGATGCTGTTCAGCGCCACTGATGCCCCCAGTGTGGCCCCAGGGAAGATCAGGGGAAAAAAAAGAAGAGAAATATTTACAATAAGTTAAAAGTCCAACAAAATACCAGAGGCCACCCAACAGCGTAGACATTTCTATTCACTTTTTTGCCACTGGTGGTGTGGTCCAGTGGTTTTTACTCACGTTTCCCATTACAAAAAAAAATATTTGTAATTTTGCCATTTTCCTTTTACCTTTTTAAAGGAAAATTGTTTAGATTTTTTATTTATCATTAACTATATTTAGTAACAAAGCTTCAGCAGATGGACAGGCTGGTTAAAAGGTCCTCAGGCTCAGATTGGGTCATCTGATAACATCATCAAAGTCCTGCTCACCCTTTCTGTCTTCCTCGTGCATCCTCGTCTCATCAGCAGCAACAGGTTGTATCCATCCGATTTTCCCCTCACCATCACAATCTGTGTGTCCTGTGGTATTTAGAATAAACTTATGTTGCTCATCGTTTACTTCAAATAGATGCAGATCGAGCTAGATCCAAAGAGGCAGAACAGTACTCCTGCACACTGCCAACATGCAGTGGGAATTTATGTGCAATATTTCAGTGATTACATCATCTGAGATTGTAATCACTGAAATATTGCACATAAACAAGCTTGCTCCTGATATTTAGAAAAGCCGGATAGTCATGTTCCTTACAAAACTTTTCCCACTATAATGGACATTTTAATCACGATACACACTTTCAGTAGTGGACTAGCTGTCACTGTTTCCCGCTCTACTGCAATGGAACACAGAAAGGTAGGGGAAAAGGATGATACAATAAAACATGAACCCCTCCTTGTTTTATTCTGATAGATTGAAATGAAGAGAACCAGCTGAACACATAATTTATGGAAATTAAATTCAGATGATTATTCTGGTAAAGTTGTGACATAAAATTTGGCTAAAGTTTGATGTAGGAGGGGTCTTCTGAGACTGGTTGTGCACATCACATGCATAATAGGCTTTGCAAGCTTTTCCCAGAGTCGACATTCCTCATCGTCATTATCACAGATTTATGTAAACAAATAAATTTCATCTGCATTCATTCATTCAAAATACATGTTTCCAAGCTTGCATGCCTGGTCTGAATCAGTGGGTGTTTCTCAATGCCAAGGAACCTTGCCTTGATGTCTTGGCCCCGCCCCGGTTGCCTAGGAGATAGAAAGGTAGCGCGACTCAGGGTTGCGAATGACCACAGTCACCAACTCTTTGAACTGTGTGTACTGAAACTCTAATTTCCCTCTGGGATTAATAAAGTATCTGATTTGATTTGATCAACGGCCGCCAAGACGTGTTCCAATGTTCATGTTCTACCGAGGCGTGTGTTCTCCGTTTGTTAGCCGCTAGTTGAGCAGGATACACGGGAGGTGTCTTGTAGCCTAGCCTTGGTCAAAAATTGCCCACAATACACCTCTGCATTTTCAAAAAGACGGCGGACCAGAAGCCGGCAGCTACTTCAGGGACAATTTTCAAATTTAAAAGTAAGTCCGCTAATTTAAATGTTTTTTTTAGATCCAAAGAAGTAGGGCTGCTCAATAAATCGAATTTTAATCACGATTACGATCTGAGTTTTGAACGATTATAAAAAACAAAACAAGCCGATTATTTGCTCCTCCCGCCTGCGCTGCGCCGAGTTGCAAATTAAGCGCTCCTCCCACAGTGTTGCCAACTTTGTGACTTTGACGCTATTTCTAGCAGCTTTTCAGACCCCCTTCTTGACTTTTTAACTTAAAAGTACCTAGCGAAAACCTCAGAAACATCTCTGGTAACCCTTAGCTACTTTCTGGATAACTGTCGTCGACATTTCCTGCAGGTTAGCTAAACACTCCGCCTGCTCTCCGGACCGTTCTTCAGGACATTAGGAAAGGGAATGATGTAGTGATGTGTCGGTCGCTAAAGAGACGGCTCTCAGAGCCGGCTCCCTGTTGGAGTAACCAGAGCGAGTGACACACACACCGCACCTGCGGACTCCTGAGCCACTAAAACGGCTAAATGTGCGCGTGCGGCGTGCTAAACACACGAGCAGCTTGCCCTGATTGCTGTGAGACCGGGTTGGGGGGTGGGGGGTGCAGCTGTGGTTGGGACAATTATTACATTAATTGATGGACTTGTAAATAAATAGTTTATAAATAAGGTAGAAATAGATAGAAATAAGTTCCTCACGCTGATAAATAATAACTAATCTCTCTGAGGACACGGTGCTAGTGCACTCTCCAGCAGCACCTTGACACGACTAAAAACGTATTATGCAACATTTTGTGAACATCAATTTATTTGTGTTTATTTGTTATAAATGCCACTGTATAATTCTTGCTGTCAGTATTTGCAAGATATTGGTATTTGGGTCTGTACTGGTTAGACTTAAATGAGTTAAACCAAGGTCTATAGACCTTGGGTCATAAACTATGAGCTATAAGTATATTGGTCTTTTTATACTGGGAATCAGGAGTTATTTTAGTGATCATCTTGTTTCTTATTTTTGTCCTGATTGTGCCCTGAGCAATTTTATGACTGAATAAAAACAAATAAAATCAACATAAATTGAAAAATCGTCCTAAATAATCGTGATCTCAATTTCAGTCACCATAATCGTGATTATTATTTTTGCCATAATCGAGCAGCCCTACAAAGAAGTTATCTATGGTTGGTTAGTTGCTTAGTAGTTGCAGCTTCGGTGGCTAGCAGTTAGTAACTCACTTATATTTTTTATTTAACAAATATATACACAATTTAAAAAGTAAAAGGCTCGAGTCGTTATATATTTATATTGAAACTAATACGTATAAAATATAATGTAATCTCCTGTGCCACATGACTTTACGTGACCGCTGTGGAAGCTGCGGTCACGTGATGCAAGTCTTTTCTAGTCTTTCCCCTAGGAATTTTTCCAGCTGTGGTGGTGGTGGTGGGAGGGGTGAAATTATGACACGTCTCACCTTTATGTTAATATTGTTTTATTTGATGCACTCCACTTTGAACTGCACCAATCCAGCAACTGCTGCATTTTAATAACTAGTATTAAAGGTGATTACACCAATATTTGCACAAGAATAATTTTTGTTTTAAACTCTGTGACACACTTTGCAGGGGGATTTGGCGTTTAATTTTTCTTGGTGTCGGGAAAAACATCTCCTTCTGCCCCCTTTATTTGACTTTCTGCCCCCTTTATTTTGGTCCAAGATCATTACTGGGCTGGCCCTCTTAAAAACCTTCTACACCCATGCTTAGTAGACTTAATGAAGTATTTTTAAGCCAGTATAAAAATGACTGAAACACAAATGTACATGTTTGGCATTATTAGGGCTGGGGGTAAACGATTATTTTTAAAACGATTATTCTGACGATTATTTTATCGAATAGTCGACTATTCTAATGACTATTTAGAAAATTAATCTAATGATTATTTTTCTATTGCACAATTAACAAAAACCAGAAAATCTCAAATAAATTCCTCAAAAAAATTGATAAATTCTTACTGTAAGAGAATAAACACTACAGGCCTTCCATTTTGTATAACACTGCTTTTTTTGTGTTGGTTGGTTATGTTCTGATGACGTGTAGAACTTGGGAGTGCAGGCTGCTGCCTGAGAGGTGGTAGAAGATATAGTGTCTCCATGCTGCTTTGTTTTGGTCACTTATGTGCGTGAGGCGAGTGGTCTTACGGGTTAAACCAAACTCAGGTGATATTTTACACTAAACCGAAAACCCACAACACTCTAAATGTAATAAAAGGGAGATCTACACCACAAAAAAGATGAACTCTAAACCAAAACGTAACAGCTTATCCCAACGCAAGAAGCTGTTAGCGAAGATGCTAACAGTAGCTTTACCAACATTAAGTTCAAGTTACCAAGTTTAAATAAACCAAAAACACCCGGCAGCAAACAGACCAGCACGGAGGAGAGACTGCTACCACCAAAACAGCTCTCCTCGTGTCTGAAAGAAGCTCCTTAATGAAGGGAGAAGCACTCCCGGTGATTTTCTACATCTGCGGTAGACACGAAGCAGCGCATCTGACCCCGGAAGTTGTCCGTTGCTGGGAGACGAAGGGGCAAAACAGGAAAATAATCTAGTAGTGGACGGACGTTGTTCCGGGTCTTCTGTATTTGGCGGAGATGTTAGTGAAGGTGGAGAAGAGGGCGAACTAGAGGAAAAACAGGCAGATTCCTCCTCTATTTACAAACTCCTGGGGATGCAACAAGTGAGCGCGGTGCGTCGACTTCCGGATCTGACGTCGACAAATTTTTAGAATCGAGCCGTCGACTTCGTCAAGGCTTCGCTACAGCCCTAGGCATTATTGACCAATACCTTTGATTTAATTTATTTGTTAAGAACATCAAGATACATAACAGTGAACATTATAATAAAGTACATTTTTCTAGTGCCGAGAGGAAACAACCCATAGAAGCACTGATTTGTTCTCATTTCAGAGAAAAATAGAACAGGTCAGATGCACCTAATAAATAAAATTACTAACAACTAACAAACTCAGGAATCTGTTTCTTTGCTTCATTGTTCTGGTGCTGAAAACATCACTAATGCGGATCAAAGGACATCGATGAATGCACCTCCTATTTATAATTTGGAAATTAGTGGGTGTGGTATACATCAATACATTATTTTAAATCTGAAATTGATATGGATTGATCAGAAGTTGTTTATTTATAAGCTATTGTTTATTTGAAAACTATTTACAGAGTTTACAGAGCAGCCTCAGAATTGAGATTAAACATTTTTATCACAATAGTAAAGGAACTATTACAGAACAAGTTTTTCAATTAAATAAGAACATTAATATTTAAGTGCATGAATTAATACATCTGAACTCATGCAGTAGGAACTAGGAAATATGAAATACTAGAACCAGACACAACTTTTTAATTTTGTTTTTATTTTAATTTGATTAAACAGAAGTTTTTCCTAACGTTGTTGGCATTTTTCCCACACACAGTTAAACAAAACAATGTTTATTAAGGTGTGTGTGTGTTTGTGTGCGCGCGTGCGTGTGTGTGTGTAAGAGAGATAGAGAGAGAGTTAAAATTTAAAAAACCCGACCGGAGCGGAGGCAGTGACTGACGCGACGCAATCCGTTTTTAGCTCTGTCTTGTCAAATGCACCACATACGTTACAAAAAAAAAAGTAGCTTTAAATATTCAACCGAAAAAGAGGCGAGCTGAAGAAAACCTAGGGAGTTCAGAAGAAACATGTGCAACAGTGAAGCAAGCGCAGAGAGATCCGTTGTCTGTGTGCGTGCGTGGCGGGCGCTCGATGTGACTGGCCAATCACAGAGCGTGAAGACAGTCAGTTACCCAATCAGGATTTTCCTTCAGCACGGTTACAGATTTTTACGAGTTTTACTTGTTTAATGCTCGTATTCGTCAAAAATGCTTTATTCAATTCAATTCAATTTTATTTATAAAGCGCCAAATCACGACAAGAGTCGTCTCAAGGCTCTTCACATAATAAACATTCCAATCCAGGTCAGTTCATTAAGCCAATCAGAAAAAATGTTTCCTATATAAGGAACCCAGCAAATTGCATCAAGTCACTGACTAGGGTCAGTGACTTCACAGCAATCCTCATACTAAGCAAGCATATAGCGACAGTGGAGAGGAAAACTCCCTTTTAACAGGAAGAAATCTCCAGAGAATCCTGGCTCAGTATAAGCAGCCATCCACCACGACTCACTGGGGATCGAGAAGACAGAGCGCGCGCGCACACACACACACACACACACACACACACACACACCAAACAATGTGTCTGTGGTTACATTGTGATTTCTTAGTAAATATTCTACTTGGTGAGAGATAAACTTTATTGTATTTATCCTAGTGAATCTATAATTAAACGGGTAAACTAGTAGTAGCACATCCAACGTCAAGGAAAGCAAAAAGTTATCATCAGGAGAGGGAGAATGTTTAAGTGGTTAGCAGCAGTGTGCTAGTCGATGGCCCCCTCCATGAGGCCACCACAGCTCAGTAGAACATCACTGTAGCTTCTTCTGGGGAGAAAAACACTTAGAGCATACCGGATCCGGCTCATCCCTAGCTGTAACCACCCTGCCCTGCCTCCTCCTCCTTGCTGCCTGCCGGCTGTGATCACAAGCAACAACAGAGTAGTTCCCGCTGCTTCTTTGGGAAACAGCGCAAAAAAATTTCAATAAAACTTAGGATCTTGTAGGAGTGGCGCTGGGATTTCAGCCATGGCAGGCTGCCACGGCTATGCCTATGTAAGGGAAACACTGTGTTCCATTTAACCGTTTTCGTTGACCAAGGAAGGGCAGCGTCCTCGTAAGTAAGGCGCCTGCCCTCGCAAGACATCGCCTCGCAAGGCCAGGCGCCTTGACATTGAGAAACACCCAGTATAAACGTTTGGTTGCTAGAGGACTCTTACTCTGTCATGTTGAATCTGTTGAGATGACTGCTTCTTGAATGGATATAAGTTAGTGTGGTTATATTCATTGGCTTTGTTTGTTTATGATTTTCTCTTTCATCAGGGTTGATTTTCTGCTGACATCTTTTTGTCAACACCTATAAGCTACTTGTGCAGACTCTGATGAACTGAGAAATTACAGCTTTAATTTGTGTCTGTCTATTTTGCTGTCTGGTGCAGTCTTTCAACACATGACTTTGGTCTTTCACCTTTGGCCTTTGCAGTCTCTCATTCTTTCTGCTTTTCACCTGCTTTCATGAATCCTCCTGCCCCATTCAACCCACTGCTTTGGTTGTTTGCTTACAACCAAACAAAACCTCCACCTTTTCTTTCTTTTTGGTACTTTGATGAGGAGCAGGATGACCATGAATATCCATATTATTATGAGGAAACCACAGGCCTTCCCTCCTCATCTTCATCCCCCTCTCCCCAACCAGGGGACCACAAGCAGCAGGTAAAGTGGGAGCAAGAGAGAGGGAAGACACTAGTTGGGTTTGTGGAAGGGAAGGGCAATGAGAGAATGAGAGGAGCATTCAAACAAAAACACATTCTGATCATTTAAATATAATTCAAATTATCATAATTGCTGAAAAAAATTCTTTGGAAATGTTTATAAAAGTTGTTTAAATTTAACTTCTGAAAGCCTCTCATCACTTCATACTTCCCTTTTATTTAATGTCTCATTTCCTCATTAAGAATGATCTCCTACACATTCGCCTTATTTCATCTACTTGTGTCACACAGGATTACTTTTGCACCTTGTGATATTTTTGTCCTTATGTCATCCACATGTTGTCTTTTAAGTATGTGTGTTCACACGTGGCCATGTGAGGGCACTGGGGAACTGAAGGTCCAGCTGTGTCTCACACACACACACACACACACACACACACACACACACACACACACACACACACACACACACACACACACACACACACACACACACACACACACACACACACACACACACACTTTCTATGTTTTTTTATTACTCCCTCTTGTAGAAGTAATTTGTCCAACTATTTTATTTTGTTCTTTTACAATTTAGACCTAAACTAAAAGTCTTTGAAATTAAATTTCTGAGAAAATATAATTACAGTTTCCATCATATAATGTAATATAAAAAGAGAATATGCAAATACAACTAAGTTTAGAAAACCTGAGTTATTTGATCTTCCTTTTTACATTATACATAAATACCATTTCATAACCACACAAGAAGACACTAATACTTTTGGTTTTCTGATTCTTTCTGGTGTTTCACACATTTTACTTGCTTTCCTTGCATGTTATTTTAAAATAAACTTATTCTGTTTGGGTTCTTAATTTTGCACGATTGTTTAATGAAGGATCCTTATTGTCCTGCTACTTGCATGTTTGTGACGGAGATTTAAGAACACCGCATGCACTTACTTTAGTTTTGCATCATCTGATTATCTTTTTTATAGATTTCAAAATAGAGATATATTCAATGCCTAGTTTTACATCAAAGGTTTGTATGATGGACTGTGAATGCTTATATACTAGTTTAAAAATCCATTGGTGCTGTATTACATCTATGGGTTGTCATTTCACCTTGAAAGCTTGTTTAGATCTTAAACTATATTATCTTTTTATTAGTAGTGGCATGATTTACAAAAAATACCTGTGTATGGTCTTTTTTCCCACATTTTATCATTTTATAAAGCACGTGTTTGCATGTCTTCTGAGTTGTTTCTTTTGCATGGCTGAACAGCTGGAACCTTTTCTGTTTTCCAGTTCAACTGTTTCATGCTTTATTACCCAACAGGTGAATAATTTGTGAGCTTTTTGTGTTGTGTGACTAGTGTGTGTGTGTGTGTGTGTTAAACAGCCACCTTTACCTGACCATTCACATCCTCAGTGCCTCTACTAAACCATGGTGCCCAGTTCCTAACTGAACAAAGATGCTGCTTTATCATGTGACAGTGGGAATGGCATTACTGGAGAGAACAGCAAAAATACCAGTTTAGAACTTAAGTCAAAGTAATGAAATTGTATTGTTTATTGTGCATTATAGGTTTGTTTTTCATAATATTGTTTATTTTAGATGTATTTTAAAACCTGATCGTCTGCTGTATCCAGTAATGCCTGCACAGTCTCAGCAAATCGTCCAAGCCTTAGCCATCTTTATGTCACTGTGTCTCAAAACATCCACTCTTGTCTTTTTCTCTTTCTGTCAATCCCTTGTTTGTGCTTTTCATCTCCCTCCCAATCCCTCTGTGTATCTTTGTCATTTTCTACCCTCTCTATGTTTTTTGTCTATGCACTTCTTCATACTAAACATTATAATCGTGGATATTAGAAGAAGGCACCCAGTGGGAAAGCAGCTCCCACTAAATCAACTAAACCCACTCCAGCTAAGTCAGCCAAGTCTGGACCTTACAAACTGGTCGTCAAGCCACCCATGCCCACCAAAGCTGTCAAGTCCTCTACAGCTAAGCCATCCAAAGCTAAACCCACTGCTGCAGGCATCTTCTTGTCAAAGATCAAACCAACAACAGCAACTAAAGCCAAAACCACAGCTGTCCCAGTTAAGAATGGCAATGGTAAAACAGCTTCTCCAAAGAAACCCAGTGGTGCATCTAAAGGTAATGGCAATGCCAAAACTGAGGCCAAAAATGGGAAGCTTGTAGGTGAAACAAAAGTTAATGGAAAAGCCTCTGCCGAGAAGAAAACCAATGGAAATGGAAAAGCTACGGTTGGGTCTAAGGTGAATGGAAATGGCGGAGGTAAAACTACAACAAAGAAAGCCAATGGAAATGGCAAAACTACCACTGAAGTCAATGGCAAAGCTGAAAATAAAGTCAATGGTGCAGCAAAAGCAAATGGGAACAACAAAGTTTCTTCAGAAGCCAAAAAGAAAGATGTTAGCAAAGTGGCTGGAAATAAGGCAAAAAGTGAAACCACTACAAAAATGAACTCTGTAGATAGCATGGCCAAGTCAGCTGTTAATGTAGTCGCTACTAAAGCACCGAAACCCACAAAAATAACAAAACCAGAACCTACAAAGGTTTCTGCCACCAAATCTCCAAAAGCAAACATCGAAGAAAAAGCAGAGCTGAAAGAGAAGACAATAGCTAAAAGTGTGTTCAACAAAGTCCCTCCGATCAAACCAACAACCAAAAAGTTTTCTGTCCCAACAAAAGAAGCTCCAACACGTGCCCCTGTTCGACCTACGCTGCTCAGACCCACAAAGTTCAAGGACATGGACAACAACGTTAAGTCCCACCACAGACCTTTCCCACCGTTTGGTGAGACTGCACTGCGGGGAGCTTCGGTCCCAGCTAAGAGAACCGACATTCCCCAACAGGTACAACATGAAGATTCATGTTTGGGTCAACATGTCCAGAGATGTTTGTCCCGTCTTCCCAGTCTGTTTATCAGCCTTGACCATCATCAAAGTAAAATCTTTATATGCCTCTTTATTTTGTCGTGTTTCATGACTAGTCGATCCTGCTTTAGGTCGACAGCCATGCACATTTTGATGATGCACAAGTTGGATGTCAGATTGGAAGTTGGTTCAAATCAGGCTAACAAGCTGACTGCGTTCTCATCTTTCCATATATCCTATCATTCTGACAACCTTCCCAACTTCTTTGTATGATATGATCCAGCGGTGCACATTGAAGCATGGCTTCACTGTTCTTTACTTGATCTCATACTAAAACTGGATCTTAAAACCTGAGCAGCTAGAGGACTCTGTTTTTCTTCTTTATGGAAACAGTTAAAGTAATGGTCAAACAAATGAGCATGGATTTCTATGGTTAAGAAACGTCTTTCTTAAAAACAGCTTCACAGAATCTAGAGAACTTTTGAGTCTTAACTTTATGACACTACATAGTTTGACCTCTTTTTTTAAGGTGAAAAATGTGTATGTTCAGGAGTTGATCAAGTTAAATGTGTTGCTGGTTAATGTTCTGTGAGGCTGTTGGTTTCTGTGTTATTTGGTCTTCAATGGATGAAACTAAACATGCTGAAGCATCAAGCTGTAATGTTTCCATCTTAAGGGATGGATATTTACCCTTTTTGGAAACTTGGCTTGTGAGCTTAAAACAGTGAAAATGGTTTAACAAAAGCATGAAAAGAAATTTCAGATGAGAAAAGTCAATAACTGTTAAAATTCTGCATCTGGCAAATTTTAAAGTCATTGATAATTCAATCCAAGCCTAATTGAAATTTCTTTTCTAAAATTAATTTTTACAGGTTTAAAATTGTGAGTTGCCAGTGAAACAAAAATGTGTCTGTCTGGCAATCACAATTTTATTTTGCTTTCCAATTTCTTCTTTTTTACTCATGATTTACAAGCAGATTATAAACTAACCCTGCTCTCAATCAAATCTGCTTACTTCCTCCCTGCTCACCACTTCCTGTCTACCTGACCAATCAGGATGTAGACACAGAATATTCTGAGGCTGGCCACACCCCTACAGAGACTGATTATTACTATGAAGAGATGGTCCCACAGCCAGACGGTGAGGTGGTTGGACAAGAAGAAATACCTGTACAGGTAAAAAGAAACGGACACACATCAAATCTAGCTTTTACATATCTTAGAGAATAAGATAGGATTAGGTTAGTAAAATCCAGGATCTCTAAAGTTAACCAATACAACTGAACCAACTGAATCAAATGAAAACGGTGTACCTGTATGACTGTGAGCCCAGTCTTAAGTAGATTAACAAAGTAGTAATACCTCTGTTCCTCTTTACTCTTCTAACACACACTAATCTATTAAAGGCACCGATGCCTTGTAACAAGATGTGAGAGAAAACGTGTTTTAAAAAAGAATGTACCACATTCATCTGCGTTTATCATCAGATATTTTTATGTGGTTCTCTTTTTCTCTAACAAGATTTGCTGTTTGTTCTCATCTCAAGAATCTTGGTTGATATTGTTGGCATCTTGAGATGAGAACAAAAATCTTGTGGAAAACAGGTCCACATGTGAGTATTTGATGTTCATATTTAACCACAGAAACAAAAGCAGATGAATATAATGCATTCTTGTTTGAAAGTACTTAACAGAACACAGTTGTTAATGAGTTACTTCGTTGTATTTATGTTTAGAAATAAGATGGGTATCTGACAGCTCATTTGCAACATAAAGCACGTTTGTATTTTTTTAGTTTGTTGGATTTATTTTGATATTACGTTTTAATGCTACAATGTTTAGCTATGTTTACTCGGGTAAAAACAACAAAAAGAAAAATCTAACATGTTTGTGTTCAAAAGGCTTTGAATGTGCTACATTCTGCCTGTTTATTTTTGAGAAAATGTAATATATATTCCCAATGGATTTTTATTTGTAGTATACCATGTATGGTAAGTACAGACGCAAGATACCGTTTTTGGCTTTGCATGGTACAGCAGATAGAAGAAGCCCGTTTTCACAAAGTTTGTTCTTATCTCTTCTGTGATATCTTGAACCTAAGTTAAGTTGATTAGAATGTACTTTTATTTTCAAACTCATAAATAAATATGAATACTCATGGATCGATAATGAAAGGCTTTGGTGAAAACCTGCTGCTGTTAGAGAATATTAAGTAATTGACATAAGACTTAAAGTGACAGGACACATCTGAAAAAGTCAGCCTGGATCAACATTAGGCACTATCTCTGAGCTCTACATGTCTTTTTTTGTCCTAATGTCACATTATATTTGCAAAAGGTAAGATTAATTTATTTGAATGTGCTCCTTTCTTTCATACCTTCTTGTTGTTGCTGTTCATCTTCTTTTACTAACATCTTTCCATCCTGCTCATCTCCTTACTGCTTCTTCCATCCTTTTCTTCCCTTGTTTAATTCTTCCTTTTCGGACCTCTGTATCCTTCCTATTGCGGCTTTACTGAACCCATCGTAGCCCCAGGTCGAACCAGCCTTGGTGGGAGAGGAGGTAGATGCCACCAAAGCGGGCGATGTTGGTGAAGAAGTCTTCACTGAGGAGTATGTGACTGGAGATGTGGGCCTTAAGGAATACGACTATGCCTACAGAGACTACAATGAGCCCTTACCAGAGACCGGAGAGGTCGATGCCTACATGGGGCCCGCCTTGTCCGCTGTGACGGATGAGGGAGGCGTAAGTCATTTTGCTGCTGAGGCAAAAAGAAAAATCAGTTTCAACCAACAAATTGTTTTCAGTGTCCTCCAAGATGATATTGAGTTTTTTACCTGTCACAGTTCAATACAGGAAAATATTTTTTAAATTTACTAAGTTTTTTTTAATGAGACAGAAATTCTTATTTGTAGTGGTTAACAACACCACACTTGCCTTTAAATTGTGTTCCCCCACCCCCTCTTTCCAAAACCTGCCATAGTAGCGATAATGTCAACAAGCTTTGTTTAATCGTTCACTATCGTCCACTTATCCGGGGTTGGGTCGCGGGGGCAGTAGCCTAAGCAGGGAGGCCCCGACTTTCCCCTCCCTAGCAACTTCGGCCAGCTGCTCCGAGGGAATCCCAAGGACTTCCCTGACCAGCTGAGAGACATAGTCCCTCAAGCGTGTCCTGGGTGTTCCCTTGAATCTTCTCCCAGTTGGACTTACCCAGAATACCTCACCAGAGGGTATCCTAACCAGATGCCCGAGCCACCTCAACTGGCTACTCGTGATGTGGAGGAGCAGCGGGTCTACACCGCTGAGCCCCTTCCGGATGACCGAGCTTCTCGCCCCATCTCTATGGGAGAGCCCAGACACTGTGGAAATAACTCATTTTGGCCGCTCGTATCTGCAGTCTCATTCTTTAGGTCACTACCCAAAGCTTGTGACCATAGATGAGGGTAGGAACGTAGATCAACTAGTAAATCAAGAGCTTCAGAATCGGTGACAAAGGGCAGCCTTGGCGGAGTCCAACTCTCACGGAAAACGAGCCTGACACTGTGGGAAATGCGTACCAAGCTCTGACACCGGTCATGCAGGGACCTAACCGCTCGTATCAGAGGGTCTTGTACCCCATACTCCGAAAGTACCCCCCACAGGGCCCCCCCAAGGTACGCGGTCGAACACCTTCAAATCCACAAAACACTTGTAGATTAGTTGGGAAAACTCCCACACACCCTCCAGGATGCCCTAAGGGTAAAGAGCCGGTCCAGTGTTCCAAAGCTAGAATGGAAACCATATTGCTCCTCCCTCTGTAGTTGGAACACATTCTGCGGTCCCCCTTTTAAACCCTCCCACTGTCTTTATGGGTGACCTCGCGAGGAAAGTTGACCATTGGGCAGGATTGATGGTTTATCCCTTGAGGTCCACGTGACGGGGGTGAGGTGGTGCTCACTCCTCACCCCCGTCACGTGGACCTCAAGGGATAAACCATCAACCCTGCTCAATGGTCAACTTTCCTCGCGGGGTCATACCCATTAGGACAGTGGGAGGGTTAAATAGAGGGACCACCACCCCGGTCTGCCAATCCAGTTGAACTGTCCCCGATGTCCATACGATATTGCTCTAGTTAAATTTTACTAAATAAAATTTGTTTTTTAAGCTAAAAATGTTCAACTTTAAATTTCAGTTGTTTCTACGGCAAGCTCAATCAGTCAAAGAGGAACACATATTTGAATGCAATTCAAGACCTTGAAGGTGTGTTAGTGGTTGAAACTGACTTTTTCAATGACAATAATGCTTTAGCTGTTACCAAAGTAAAAGCTGTTGGGAATACTAATAAATGTAAGCAGTAGCTCTCACATACACTGAAAAAAAGGCATTTTTAAGTAAAACTGTCAATAATGTCATTTTCTCAGTGTATGGCTTTTTATTGTTATTGCTAAGCTTTTTCATGCAATAAGTGTTGAAAAGTAATGGACCCGCTCGGTGGAAAACATAATAGTCAATGATGTTTGAAGGAAGGCTTTCATGCCTTTCACAACAACACAGGTTGTAAATTTGTTCTTTTACTATAATACAGGAAACGTTTTAGTTTATTTTCTTGGTGCCTGTCGTATATTTGAATGAACTAGACTTTTGTTTTGCTTTGCAGTTTCCTGTGTAAGTATGTTTATAATGACAGAACTATGTTCCTGGGTACTTGTGTTTTCCCTTAGGCCGCCTTTAGAGGCCAGAAAGGAGAAAAGGGAGAACCTGCTGTTTTGGAGCCTGTGAGTCGCAAATTCTCTTGAGCTTTTTATTTAGAGGGTCTGATTTTGTTAAATGATGAAAACTTTACTCCATCATAAGATATGAATTCTGGGTTTTTAAAGGAGCCAATAATTAGAAGTTAAAATTGGAGAAAGACTCCAAGGTTTTTGGCCAGTTATTTATTCAGCTCATATTTGAGAAGTATTCTGTTTTATTGTGTTTATATTTTAAATTATTTCCTATTATTAGATTTCTGCAAGGTGCATTCTGTTTTCTTTCTTTTTTTAATTCTCAGTTGTTTTATTTATTTTGTCCATTTTAGGGCATGTTAATAGAAGGTCCCCCAGGGCCTGAAGGGCCTGCAGTAAGTCCGTCATATTTATTTAGTCTTTATGAAAATTATTAGACCTTATGATTTTCCTCATTTCAACTGGTATTTTTAAGTTGCACTTCTACTCTGCTGAAAAATATAAAAATCCTACATTTCCTTTTCAAGGGACCGTCTGGACCACCTGGATCATCTGGACCTCCTGGTTCTGTGGGAGACCCTGGAGAGAGGGTAAGTAATATTTTCTTCTTTATTCTATTCAGGGCAGATTTGTGCATCAGTAGTTCTGAGGAATGTGTAATTACTGCTATTTTAGAGCTTTTTCTGCACTTCTGTCAGCTTCATCAATCCTCTTCACCCTGCAGGGTCCTCCTGGTAAAGCTGGTCTGCCTGGGGCTGATGGAGTCCCTGGACCTCCTGGAACCTCAGTCATGCTTCCTGTGAGTCACTTGTACCTTTTGATCATGGGTGTGATTCTGCATTTTCACTAGATTTAGTCGTTTTGTGTTTAACTCGGACTGATATATGGAATTTTCATTATGGTCGCTCAACCAAACAATTTGGTCAATCAGCTACATCTTACAAAGACATTTTGGGTTCTGTTTGTTAGTTTTTGTTGTTCAGTTATATTTTCTCCGATTCGACACACGGATCTGCTTCATATCTTCTGTTTTTCTTCCTTTCTTTGCAGTTCCGTTTTGGCAGGGCGGCGGCGATAAGGGTCCCGTTGTCTCTGCACAGGAGGCCCAGGCAGCCGCCATCTTGTCTCAGGCTAGGGTCAGTCAGAAACTTTTATGTCACCTGTTCACTGTGCACTTAGGGGATGTCTGATGCTTTACTGTTACCCAGTTAGAAATAGATTTATACCATTTTGGGCAGGTTTTATTTTTCCTTGCATAGAAAAAGCCATTTTAATTAGAAAAATGCACCAAAATACAAATTAAATTTGTGACAATTGAAACTTGGGCTGAAAGTTTAATACAGGCTGCTAACGTAAAACCTACAGAAAATATTTCTGATTTAGAAAGAAGATTTCTGCCACAGATTCCTGATAAACAGCCACATCATCACTATTGATTTAGAGATGTAACTTTCTTTAGATGGCACTGAAAGGACCTCCTGGACCAATGGGATTCACCGGGCGCCCTGGACCTGTGGTATGTTTCCCTTTGTTTTGTTGTTTATACCAAGAGGTTTTTTTTTATTGTTAACAATGTTTTACTCAACAGATTATTCATGAACTCTTTATTGTTATGTTTCATTGAACTGCGCCCGCCCAAAGATTTCAGACACATATATTTTTTTATGATTTTGTTTTGTGTTGCAAATGTAATTGTTTTCATTTAAATATGGATGTCAACAAATTAATTGTTTCATTTGTTGTAGGGAAGTCCAGGAAGCTCTGGGCTGAAGGGAGAAAGTGGAGATCCTGGTCCTCAGGTAAACCAGTCGCTTCTCCAAACTGGTGTTGATCATTTATACCGGCCACCAATCACAGACATTTGTTTGTTTGTTTGTTTTTAGGGCCCCAGAGGATCACAGGGGTTGCTGGGTCCTCCGGGTAAATCAGGAAGAAGAGTGAGTAGAAACAGCCACTTTGTTTCTGTTTAGTTTTTATTTGTTGTATTTGTTGTTATTAGGGCTGCAACAACGAATCGATAAATTCGATGAAAATCGATTACTAAAAGCGTTGGCAACGAATTGCGTCATCGATTCGTTGTGTTGCGCAACTCTTCCAAAAGCCCCCTCCCCTCCTGCCCGCCGTTGCGCGCAGACCGGTGCAGAGCCGGCAGGTGTTTGTAAGAGGAACATGGCAGAAGCAGCGAGACCCCCAAAAAGTAAAAATTTCTAAAGTTTGGGAGCATTTTCAGTTAAATCAGGCGAAGACATGCAACGTTTGTAGGTCAGACTTAGCATGGCACGGGGATACAACGGTGATGATGCAGCGTCTTAAACGCAAGCATGTCAGAATCATCAGCGAGGAAGGCGAGAGCTCGGTGTCCGGGTAAGTTAAAAACTTTTCAAAAGTGATTCACCCAAGCCCCGGATTATTACACAGGCTAGACATGCTCTAAGCTCGTTAAAAAAAGTCTATAAAATTGTAAGCGCGACGCTATTAGATAGGCGGGGGGGGGGGGACGGACTGGACTCGCGCCGCTGCGAACCGGTTCCGCCGTCACATTCCCGCAGAAACTGGTTGATCACACCGGGGCCAGACTACTAACATGTGGCTTCACAATGTCCTCAGAAGCGAAAACGCTTTTAAAAGGGAGGGAGGAGTCCTAACTGTTGCTGCAGGCGTGTTGTGTGAGAGTGCAGTTATATACTGGTTAATATATTTTTGGGTTCAGTTGCTTTCATGTGGCCTAATGTGAGTCTATTTGGGATCATTGGAATGATCAGCAGCATTTCTTGATGTGACTTTATGGCAGTTGCCCAGGGCATCATCACAAGGAGGATGGCATTCATTTACTTTTGTTTTATTTGGGGTTTTTTTCAGTCATTTTTGGAAATAGTGATTAATTTTGATTAATTCACAGCCTATGTTTAATTACATTTAAAAATTAGTTGTTTGACATCCCCAATTATAATAAATGTCTACAGATGAGATCAAACAAAACAGATGAGAATTGCCCTTAAAGAGCAAGTCACCCCCAAATAAACTTTTTTTTTTGCTGATAAACTAAATAAACGAGTGTCTAATCGTGCTGCAGACACGTATCGTCAATAATTTGGCACTTCAGTGCATCTTAGTTAAAATTTAAATATTCTGCCTAAAACTGGCAGTGTTGTGCCGTTGTCAGGTAAAAACTCTGCACTGTATTTTAATTTAAATCAGCCACCGCTATTGGCTAAGAAGTATGCTATGATGTAAACTGGTACATTATGATGTCACAATGCTGTCGTGAGCCTTAGTGTGTGTGTATTTGTTAGCGGCTCCGCCCTCTCGGTCTGCCAGGCAACAGCATGTGTTGCATTTTTCAAACATGAAGTGGGAGTGGAGTTAGACTCTGGTAGGGGTTGACTTGCTCTTTAAGCTGTTTAACTTGGACCAAGCATTTTAGGTCACAGATAGGTGTAGCTTAGGGTCTCTGTCTATACACCTTATAAGACAATTTAGGTGATGGCATGTTGTTTTTCTGCTATTGAACTGTTTTCTAATAATGTTGTGTTTAATAAAGTGAAGGAAAGAGAAAAATAACGTTTCCCTAGCAGTTTTTAAAAATGTCCCTATGTAATCCGATTAATCGTGTCGAGACCCCATCCGATTAATCGATTATCCAAATAATCGTTTGTTGCAGCCCTAGTTGTTATCACAGATTCTACACATGCTAACACAGAGATTATAATTTGTAACAAACACTTGTGTTTTTTCAGAGGTCCAGGATAGCTCTGTGTTTTTTTTTATAAGGTCGTTTTGGTCCTGTAATCTTTTTTTGCAAACACGACCAAACAGAATCTTATTTGGGTTGTTTTAGTTGGTAAAAACAAACTTTACATTTAAAGTTTGTTTTAAAACATTTTAATATTGTCTGCTTGTGCTCTCAGGGTCGCGCTGGTGCTGATGGGCCTCGGGGAATGCCCGGAGAGCCCGGATCTAAAGTAAAGTATTCACTCTGTTATCATATTTGTCAAATAAAAACACAGGTTATTCCCTAAATAATAATTATTTGTGTTTTTTATCTATTCTGTTTGGTGTAGTCGTTGTGCCTTATGGTTTGTGTGTTCGTCTCAGGGCGATCGTGGCTTTGATGGTCTTCCTGGTTTGCCTGGTGACAAAGGACACAGGGTAAGTTCTTGGTAATGTGTAATGTATCCATGTGATATCATCGACGCTTGAATAACTGTTTGGGTTTTTTGGAAGTAGATGAAGTTTTCTGTGTTCTGATTTCTTCTGCTTTGGATCTTGTCAGGGTGACCCGGGACCAATGGGACCACCAGGATCTCAAGGAGAAGATGGAGAGAGGGTATGCACTGAAACAGAAAAACATCTAAAATACTTCAGTAATCTTACTTTGTGTTACTTTATATCAGTTTTGTCAGCATTTATTCACTCTTGTTTCTGTTTGTAGGGAGACGATGGAGACGTCGGACCCAGGGGTCTCCCAGGTGAACCCGTGAGTGTTTCCATGGCAACCAAAGAGATTTAACAGCTCATTTTGATTTTTATTGGCTGTGCATATTTACACATAATTTATTCACATACCGTATTTTCCAGACTATAAGTTGCACTTTTTTTCATAGTCTGGCTGGTCCTGCGACTTATATACCAAAGTGACTTATGTACCAAATTATGTATACCGTGCTGCTGCGGGCCGGCTCCAGACCAGGAATGAGCTCCCCTGCCCCGCCATCACCTGCTGGAGACCGTTGCGCGCTGCTGCGGGCCGGCTCCGGTCCAGGTTTCAGCTCCTCTGCCCCGCTGGGAGGGTTTCAAACACCGCCATCACCTGCTGCAGCCTGTGGCGTGCGGGGTACTGCGGGCGCTCTCCCCACCCACTGGGAGGGTTTGAAACACCGCCATCTTCTGCTGGAGACCGTGGCGCGCTGCTGCGCCCTGATTGTTTATTCTGTTATTATTACCGGTACTTGTCTTGCAATGTGAAACGCTTGGTCTCAGATTTTGTAAGAAAAGTAATAAAGTTTCCCCCCAAAATGCGACTTATAGTGCGACTTATATATGTTTTTTTCTTCATTATACATTTTATGGCTGGTGCGACTTATACTGCGGAAAATACGGTAGTTGAATTTGAGAGTATTGTTTTAGACCTTGAGTTTTCCCTGTTACTGAGTTTTATCTTACCCTAGATGTGTTTCTGTCTTTGTCTTTAGGGACCCCGTGGTCTGCTCGGGCCTAAAGGTCCTCCAGGAATCTCTGGACCTCCTGTAAGTAAACCACACAACACCCACAGCCATGCCTGAAGCAACAGTCTGTATCCTGATATGACGGCCGGGAAAGCTACTGATCCAGAAATTAGGATGTGATGTTCTTCAGTTTCTGCTGAAGGGAGGATTCTGGCAGCCATTTTTGACATCTACGCCATATATTTATATCTAACAGAGCTGTTTAGTGTAGTGTGACTTTTTTGTTTTGTTTTTATCTTGTTTTCATGAATCAGAATAATACAGCAGAACTTTATAGATATTGATGTTCAAAATGATGGACTTTCTCATCACCAGTGTCTGATTTGCT
Organism: Nothobranchius furzeri; assembly: GCF_043380555.1. Classification (NCBI taxonomy): domain Eukaryota; kingdom Metazoa; phylum Chordata; class Actinopteri; order Cyprinodontiformes; family Nothobranchiidae; genus Nothobranchius; species Nothobranchius furzeri. The sequence goes on from NW_027223071.1 coordinate 155,493, forward strand.
GCGATTAAAGAATAAAAAGGGCATTTTCACTTTCTACCTGCAAAAAAGTGCTCTGATATAAACCAGTGAGGAAGTTGTTCACATGGGCAGCAAATGTTTTTTACTGTATGCTCTCTCTCTCTCCTTCCAGGGTGTACGAGGAAATGATGGCCCTCATGGTCCCAAAGGAAATTTGGTCAGTAATGGTTAAAGCTTCTTTCCGGAGTATTTCTCTTATCCGATGGCACCATCTAGTGGCTGACAAGCATATCACTCAAGAACGCTGTTCCTGTTTTTTTAAGATGGCGACTTCACATTTCTGTTTATAAATGTGCTTCTGTAGCGACAAACAGCAAAAACACGTTGTTTTACGAGTATTATTCTCCTTTGTGGTCTCACATATTTATATTTTAGAGACTTTCTTGTCCGTGAAAAGTTCCTCAACTCTGCATCAGCCGAGGTATTCCTTAAATTTGAAGCACGTACGCGGTAGTCTAACGCTATTGGTTAGTTCTGGTTGGCGCTCAGTTTCCTATTGCACGGCGCTCTGCAGGGCAGGGGGCGTGGTTAGCAAAAAAAAACAAAAAACAAGATGTATCGCTTACATTTTATCACAGGATGAGACAATCACTTTTACGGATTTCTGACAAGTTATACATCATTTCTGAAACGGGAAAACTCCGGAAAGCAACTTTAACATGTCATCATGAAATTATCAGATTATTTACAAGTAGGATCTGAACTGTACAACCAGTAATTTCATACATTTTACTACTCCTTTTGTACATTCCAGTCACTTTTTATTTTATCTCTCAGGGTCCTCAAGGTGAGCCCGGACCTCCAGGCCAGCAGGGAACTCCAGGAACTCAGGTGAGACAACCTACCTGCCATTTGATGTTTTTTAGGAGTAAGAAGCTGCATCACTGGTATCATTGCCTTTATGTGACAGACCGACGTTTCTGCAGTTTTATTGTTCCTGTGTTGCTGAAGAATCCCCAGCTCTAGTGTGCTCTATAGTAATTTACAGGCTGCATCCCCTTTGGGGAGAGCAGTGTGTCTTTTCTGCATTTGCATACGACGTTTAGAGTAAAGAATACATAATTGGTTTTATATTTGTTGTTTTTGCAGGGAATGCCAGGACCTCAGGGAGCTATTGGACCTCCAGGAGAGAAAGTAAGTAACCCAGAATTTGTGTCCTAGATACTAGAATTACATTAAAATGGTGAAATCCTCAACGACCCTGCTGCTAGTTCCAGATCTTCCTCATGTTTAACTATTGTCTTCATAAACCAGAGGCCCCAATAACAAAAATCTAAAATATCCATGAACCTTATTTTTCAGCTTGTATTTTGGACAAACCAGCAGCAGTATAGATGTTAAACTGGTTTCACAAAAAGAATAGAAATACTGATATCCACTAAGGAATGTGAGACTCTATATCCACTGGGTCTGGGAATGCTAGAAATTAGGATTAGTCTTGGATTATATAGTTAGTGTAATTTCCGGACTATAGAGCCCACCAACAAAAAAAAAGGTTTTCTACACACACCGCACTCAAATACAAGCTGCGGCACAGCAGCCACATGCAGGTCTCTGGCGCACAGCGCATGTACGGCCATAACATGAGATAATTAGACAGAAAGTCGCTACACGGAGGTTTTTCATCGTTGTTTTAATTCAACAAAACGAATTTTAAACACGGGTGAACGTGCCTGCAAGTTTAGAAAAGAGAACAGCACTGATAGCATTCATATTTCTGGATGGTTATAAAATAAAAACAGCACTGACACGTTATTACCGTAATTTGCATGTTTAGAAGAAAAGAACAGCGCTGACTCAGCATTAATAAGGCCTGGATGATTAGAAAATAAAAACTGCACACAAAACATGCCTGGTTAGTAAATAAAACACACTTGCCTACCAGAAGAAGTAATTCGCTCTCATCTTCCTCTTGCGCACTAAAGCCATTAAAGTCCTCTTCTTCAGTGTCGGAGTTGGACAGCCTCAGAAGAGCTTCGTCACATACCTTTTCTGTGGCGATGTCAGTGTCGCTGTCCGTGTTGCTGTCATCATCCCCGGGTGAAGCTGGCTTGAATGAGTTCTTCCCGCTGCCGTCTCCAGCGCCGAACCATGGATTCATTCATGCCAAGCTTACGTACGGCAGCACTGTTTCCCTCCTTTACTGCCAGATCAATGGCCTTCAGCTTAAATGCGGCATCATATGAACTCATACGTGTAGTTACCATGATGAGGGGGTATGGATCGTGCCGGCTGCTTGCATGTGCTAAATTAAAATGAGCACTTTCTTCGATTTCCACTTTTGACTTCCACCTGTTTCACTTTCTGCTAAAGCGCCCCCTAGTGGCAGGTGAAGGAAAATCTGCAGTAAAGCCGCACCTCATTATAAGCCGCAGGGTTCAAAGCGTGGGAAAAAAGTAGCGGCTTATAGTCCAGAAAATACGGTACTCGGATTAAGCTCATGACCACTTTGTGTTTCTTTCTAGGGTCCCACTGGAAAACCGGGTTTACCAGGAATGCCTGGAGCGGACGGCCCTCCTGTAAGTTTCCCTTTTAAAATATTAAATATGATTTTATGTATTTTTATTTGTCCAGAGACTTGAGCCCCATTTTCTGTTCTCAGGGTCACCCAGGAAAGGAGGGTCCATCAGGCACTAAAGGAAACCAGGTAGGTGTCGATTTAAACCACCTAATCTGTTTCATCCTAAACTTTTTTCTGTGTGTATTTAGAATAATTAGAGTAGATCTTTGTGGTTTTAGTTGTCTTATGCTTTTAACTCATCTTCCTGATCATCTCCAGGGTCCCAACGGTCCTCAAGGAGCCATCGGCTATCCTGGCCCTCGTGGCATCAAGGTCGGAACATTTATTTAATATTTTATCAAAATGTTCATAGATACCAACACATTTTCTGTTCATGTCACTTAATTATGAGTGGCTGCCGATATCCAATACTTTAAAAATGCATTCAAATAAGAAAACGGGGGAACACACCTGAGTTGTGCTCACCAGAGGTGGTCAGACTGCCGTGAGACCACATGCTGATGCGGTTGGCCCTGGGTTCCTCCTAATGTGAGACAATGTTGGACCCCATGGCTAAAGTGTGTCAGCAGTTTCTGCAAGAGCAAGGCATTGATGCTATAGACTGCTCCGCCCGTTTCCCAGACCCGAGTCCAGTTGAACACTTCTAGGACATCATGTCTCGCTCCATCCACCAACACCACGTTGCACCACAGACAGTCCAGGAGCTGGCAGATGTTTTAGTCCAGGTAGCAGCAGTAGCTCAGGAGGTTGAGGGGGTTGTCCAGTTATCAGAAGGTTGTAGCGGTGTGGATTGACTTCGTATTTATTAAATGATCAATAAGATGTGGTGTTTCATATAAATATGAAATATCAATCTGATTGATCTTTGAATATTTGAACTAACGTTCCTTTAGGTTCTTTGACTCTTCAGGGAACACACACTTCATATTCATTCAGACAGAGTCAAGGATATAGTTTATAAAAATGAGTTTAATTGTATTTTCTAAACTAATGATTAAACATGACAAAGTATGGATGATGGTTGTACAGGATAACAGATGATGAATGAGATGGTGGAATGTGAGCTACATGTTTCAGATGTCTGAGTTTTAAAATCAGTTTGGCTGTATGGTTTAATAAGCTAGATTGTTCATAAAACCATCCGATGCCATTTGTGCTGAGTCTACGCACCCTTGTATGAAGGTCCACGTGAGATCCAGGGGGTCAAGAGGTCAGGATGGAGACCTCCGAGTAGGGCTGCTCAATTAATCAAATTTTTATCCCAATTACGATCTGAGTTTTGAACGATTATAAAAACAAAACAAGCCGATTATTTGCTCCTCCCACTTGCGCTGCCCTGAGTTGCAAATGAAGCGCTCCTCCCACAGTGTTGCCAACTTAGCGACTTAAACGCTATTTCTAACAGCTTTTCAGACCCCCTTCTTGACTTTTTAAATCGTAAAAATACCTAGCGAACACCTCAGAAACATCTCTGGTAACCCTTAGCTACTTTCTGGATAACTGTCGTTGACATTTCTTGCAGGTTAGCTAAACACTCCGCCTGCGCTCCGGACCGTTCTTCAGGACATTAGGAAAGGGAATGATGTAGTGATGTGTCAGTCGCTAAAGAAACAGCTCTCAGAGCCGGTTCCCTGTTGGATTAAACAGAGTGAGTGACACACACCGTAACTGCGGGCTCCTGAGCTGCTAAAAACAGCTAAATGTGCGCGTGCTGCGTGCTAAACACACGTACAGCTTGCCCATGATTGCTGTGAAACCGGGTTGGGGGGGTGCAGCTGTGGTTGGGACAATTATTACATTAACTGATGGACCTGTAAATACATAGTTTATAAATAAGGTAGAAATAAGTTCCTCACTCTTGATAAATAATTACTAACCTCTCTGAGGACACGGTGCTAGTGCACGCTCCTACAGCACCTTGACATGACTAAATAAATGTTATACAACATTTTATGAACATCAATTTATTTGCATGTATTTATTATAAATGCCACTGTATAATTCTTGCTGTCAGTATTTGCAAGATATTGGTATTTGGGTCTGTACTGGTTAGACTTAAATGAGTTAAACCAAGGTCTATAGCCCTTGGGTCATAAACTATGAGCTATAAGTATATTGGTCTTTTTATACTGGGAATCAGGAGTTATTTTAGTGATCATCTTGTTATTTATTTTTGTCCGATTGTGCCCTGAGCAATTTTATGACAGAATAAAAACAAATAAAATCAACATAAATTGAAAAATCATCTTAAATAATCGAGATCTCTATTTCAGTCACAATAATCGTGATTATTATTTTTGTCATAATCGAGCAGCCCTACCTCCAAGCATGACCCATCTAGTCTGAGATACCTTCAGATGACGGCAGGAAGCTGGAGTGTCTATTTTGCATCTGAGGCTGTTGTGTCTGATGTCACTTGCAAGCTTTGCAGAGCAATGTTTTGACCTGAGGTCAGATAAGAGGGTGGTCCCAAATGCTTGTGTAACCGGATTACAGGATACAATAAGATAATTAAAAGAAAAAATAAACAAATGGGCCAATAATTAGGTTCGGGGAGAATTGGAGGTTGTTTAAGAATGACTGGAGTCACGGGTATAGCATGAAACGGTTTATATACTAAATTTTAATAATAATGGGAAATATAACACATAAAGATAACACACAAAAACAGATGAAAACAATCGACAATAGTAAAATGCTCGGTATGAGATTTGATCATATGAGTCACAAGTCAGCCGGCGTCAAGTCAAATCCCCACGCTTGGGGTGAAAGTCAGAGTCCGGTGGTGCGATTTTTTCCTACCGCACCGTTGAGATTGTTCACAGAAGAGAGCAGTCTGCTCTTCAGTTACTTGAGATGTCCTGGTTCGTTCAGTGGTTAAGGCTCGCCATCTCCCTCGTCAGGAAGAAATCCAGTTCTCGTTCCAAGTGAGTGATCATAGGAGTCGGGATCAAACCCAAGGAAAAAAAAACCCAGCCAACGCGCTCCAACGGTTCCCTCCTACAGAGGATTGGTTCACTCTGTCGTCTCCACACAAATCGCGTTGGTTCCAAGTTCCTAGCTCTTATTAGAAGGAGTCAAGTCCGCCTCTCCCTCTATCTATGCGGCACCCAAATCAGGGTTCTTCACGGCCTCGACCGTTGTTTTTTTTTTTTCTCTCTCTCTCTCTCTAACCGCTCAGTCTTTGCTTTCTGTATCTGCGTGCTGCACAGCCGTTTGTCTCTCCTCTCGCTCAGCTGCGTTGCACGGTTTTATTTCGCGGAGGCGGGACTTATTTCTCTCAGCCAATGAAATTTCAGATTCCCACCTGGACCAATAGTATACAGCTTTCCTCTTCTGTTTCTGTTAGTGATGTTCAAGATTCTTGTTTTAACCGATGTTTAATATTAAACTCGTTATTTTAGTTATTCACTCTTCCAATAATTCATTATGAAATTATCTATTAGTTAATTAGATATCTATTAATTAGTATTGTTAATTTCCTTAATTTATATTTTATATTTTATCTAAATTGAGGATGGATCATATTAGTAAGCCAATTAGTTAATACCTCATTAAGGTTCTAGCTTCTGGGTTACATCTGCTCACTGGTCGGCCTAAACCGAGTGAACTCTGAAGAACTAACTAGATCAGGAAGTGATCCTTGTCTATATCAAATGTTAACAAATCAGAATTTGACACGTTTAAAGGCGTTGCCAGACAGATGTGATGCATTCCTGGATGTGGGATGCAGTTTGTGTCTACAAGTAAATTTCTGGTAATTTTTGATGAAATATTTGACCTTTTGGTAAGTTACAAGGTTCAATCCTGGCTCCCACCAGAGAATGCTGCTGTTGTGTCCCTGGGCAAAACTCCTAACCCGCCTTGCTTGATGGTGGTGGTTGGAGAGACTGGTGGTGCCAGTGTGTGGCAGTCTCTGCCGTCAATGCGCCCCAGGGCAGCTGTGGCTACAATATAGCTCATCATCACCAGCGTGTGAATGAGTGAATGACCGATTATGTTGTGAGGTTGTAGAACCCTGTGAGGAGATCCCTCAAGAGACCATCCTCCACCTCATCAGGAGCATGCCCAAGAGTTGTAGAGATCGTACAAACGTGGAGGCCACACCCACTACTGAGCCTCATTTTCTTTTGTTTTAAGGACGTGACATCAAAGCTGGACCAGCCTGTTGTTTTTCCACTTTTATTTTGAGTACGACTCCAAATCCAGACCTCCGTGGGTTACGTTTGATTTCCATTGATAATTTTTGTGTTTGTTGTCGGCACGTTCAGCTAAAGAACATTCAGATCTAGTCTTATTTTTGTGTTACCTTTATTTTTTGAGCAGTGTATTAACTCATATACTGCCAATGATGACAAAAGTCAACATTTTAAATCCAACCGTTCACTGCCATTTGCATGTTTTTACTGTGTGGGCGTCGGACGAGCCCCCGCACCGTGAGAACAAACATCTCGGCTCTAAAGCCGATCTTCATCCGCGTACGTCACGTGATCAGGAAGCAGAACATCCAGGTGTTAGGAGATCGTTTTGGGCCGCTGCTGTAAAAAAACAAAAAGTGAGGAGCGAACTGGAAAAGCTTCTGCCGATCACAATTCAACAACGGATTATGAAAGAACGGATAACGGTCGAAACGCGCGGACTCTTCCTGATGTAAGAGGTGGGTCTCCGCTTTGTTTTGGCGTCGACATCATCCTAGCGCGCAACGTTCTGTGACTCTTAAAAAATGGCGAGAAACGCTGTCAGCGAATGAGTTAATGATATATTTTAGTTTTTTTCATGTCATATTTAAAAAGATTAAACCACCAAACATTTTGTTTTGATTGCAGGGAGTGCAAGGAATCCGCGGTCTAAAGGGTCACAAAGGAGAGAAGGTAACTCCTCCGTTACCGCTTAAAATCAGTCATGTGAAATGTCCTAAATATCCTCGATTGACAGATAACTGTTTTTGTTTGTAGGGAGAAGATGGCTTCCCAGGAATTAAGGGAGATTTTGGCATCAAGGGAGAGAGGGTAAAATAAATGATAGCTAATAAGTTTGTGGTGGATAAGATTAGATGATGTTTCAGTCCTGTTTCATGTTTGCTTTATTGTGACTGTTGTTATCTGATGTTCCTCACTGGTAGGGTGAGATTGGAGTTTCAGGGCCCAGAGGAGAAGATGGCCCAGAGGGACCAAAGGGTCGTGTTGGACCTCCTGGAGAACTCGGACCAATTGGGCTTGCTGGAGAGAAGGTACGACCGTTTAAATCAGAGAAGAATATAAAGATGAGCTCATTGTTTTACTTCCTTTTGTGGTTAATGGAAAAAAGGGTGACATTTTTTACTTTGTGGCATTTTAATTAGTTTTAAAAGAGGATGTCACATAATACAGGACTTCTGGTTTAACGTCACGGGCGTGCGTTGTGCTGACTGCAGTTCCTCTAACGACCACACGTGCGCGCTGCAGCTTTAAATCAAAAATAACTTTAGGCCCTAGGCCTTTTTTCTTTGGGCCCTGGCGCCTCCCAATCAGGGGCCTTTGGAGTTTCATGTCCCAAGTGTCAGTGGTTGTTTGCATTACCCGAGCACAGCTACAATCAAAACAGTTTAGATTGTAAACAAAGCTCTTTTTGGTTTGTGACACATTAAGATAAAATAATACTTGAACTTTATTTTAGAAGAGCTGCCCTGTGTGAACGTGCTGACAGGATGGAGGTTGTGAGTTCAAATTCCATTTAGAAAATTTAGTCAATTGTTTTATTTATTCCAGGGATCCTCATCTACATTTGTTCAAGGTTTTTTTTTTCAGCAGACACCAGTGAAGGCCAGATGCTCTTCTAAAATAAAGTTCAAACATCATTGTTTCTTAATTTATTACAATTTAAAATGGCCTTGTTTCCCATCTGGGCTGTTTGATTGTGGTTGTAGTTGTTTGGAGAATGTGGACAGTTGTAGATGTCTGGGACATGAAACTGTAGAGGCCCCCAGTTGGGGGGCGTTAGGGTTTAACAGGTTAAACAGGAACATTAAAGGTTGATAAATATTGATTAGTTTTATATGGTGATGTATATCAGTATCAACAGATGTGGAAAATAAGATAAGAATATGTCGCCCACCCCTGTTCTAAATGTTTTATTTTAGCTTTATTAAACTAAACATGTTTCCTCTAAATTTACTGCAGGACACAATAACACAACTACAGCATCTGAGAATAAAACTAGCTGCTTGTCTCCTTTTCTACCTAAACATTTACCTGAAACCCGCTAATAAACTTTTTGTGCATTTTATGACATCGTTGACATTTTTCCAGGGTAAACTTGGTGTACCTGGACTTCCTGGATACCCTGGAAGACAAGGACCCAAGGTAAATAAACACTTGTACATCAGAAGTTAGTTAATGTTTCTATAATTACTGATATAAAGATGTTTGTTTTTAGGGATCTCTTGGATTCCCTGGATTTCCTGGTTCTAATGGAGAGAAGGGAACGCGGGTGAGCTGTTATACTTGTTATCAAAGCAGGAGTTACCTTCCTGAAACATTAAAACTAGTGATGATTTTACCCAGACGTAGTTGTGCTTTATTAGTTTATAACTTGTTTTCTTTTTAAATCAGGGTGTTTCTGGAAAACAAGGACCAAGAGGACAAAGAGGACCAACGGTAAAGTTCTCATTTACTCAGAGCTCCTAGTCAGACCAGAGGAACTAAACAGAAGCTGATTTGTGTCGACATCATTTAGCACCAGTGCAGTTACAATTATAACCACTGGGGGTCAGCAGAGACGACCTTTGGTCAGTAACAGTTTAGGTGGTGTTGCACTGTGCTTACAATGATTCAATTCAAGTTTATTTATAAAGCGCCAAATCACGACCAGAGTCGTCTCAAGGACCTTCACACAGTAAACATTCCAATCCAGGTCAGTTCATTAAGCCAATCAGAAAAAAGTTTCCTATATAAGGAACCCAGCAGGTTGCATCGAGTCACTGACTAGTGTCAGAGTCTTTACAGCAATCCTCATACTAAGCAAGCATGCAACGACAGTGGAGAGGAAAACTCCCTTTTAACAGGAAGAAACCTCCAGAGAATCCTGGCTCAGTGTAAGCAGCCATCCACCACGACTCACTGGGGATCGAGAAGACAGAGCACGCACACACACACACACACACACGTTACATTGTGATTTCTTAGTAAATAGTCTATTTGGTGAGAGATAAACTTTATTGTATTTCTCCTAGTGAATCTATAATTAAACGGGTAAACTAGTAGTAGCACGTCATGGTTTAATGTGTTAATTTGGTTGCATTTATAATTTATTTTTCTGGATCAGGAAATCTATTTTAATTCTTGTCTGTGATCACCAGGGTCCTCGAGGGCAGAGAGGACCGAGGGGATCAACAGGAAAACTAGGAGCAAAGGTTTGTCTAAACATCGAAACACCCAGGCTTAGCAACGTTCTACAAATGTACGCTTTTCCCTTTTATCAAATCTTCATATGAATAATTTCTTATTTATACAATAATCTAAAAGTATTTTTGTGTGTCAAACAGACCTAAAATATTATATTTCCTCATAGGGAACGTCTGGAAGTGACGGCCCTCCTGGTCCTCCTGGAGAGAGGGTGAGTTCTTATTTGCTGCTACAGGAAATCATGAAACGTTTTAATTAGGTTATAATTTATGTTCTAATTTTATACGATGTCGTGGTCTGATCAGGGATTACCCGGACCTCAAGGAGCCAACGGCTTCCCCGGACCAAAGGGACCTCCAGTAAGTCTGGTTTCTGCTTTTTGCTGCTGAAGACTTAGGTTATTGTTTTGAAATGGGAGCTGAAGTTTTTGGGGAATTAAGGAAAACTAATACTTCACAGGGACCACCAGGAAAGGACGGACTGCCTGGACATCCTGGACAGAGAGGAGAAGTCGTAAGTTTGTAGATAAACTTAGTTAAAGGTGTTCTGCTGCATCTTTAGGTTCACCAAGTCTTCTTCTACAGGGGTTCCAAGGTAAAGTGGGTCCACCTGGGCCTCCTGGAGTTGTAGGGCCTCAGGTGGGTTAATCCATCCGGTTCCATCATTTCACAGCTTTTGCAACAACGCAGTCATATTTAGTCTTTTCCCTCCATCCTCCTAGGGTCCATCAGGTGAAACGGGCCCCATGGGTGAGCGTGGGCACCTTGGACCTCCAGGCAGTAGCGGTTTTAGGCACGGGCAGACAGGGCAGTTGCCCGGGGCGGCATTTTTTCATGACACAAAAGGGGCGCACAAGCGCGGAGTAAAAAAAAAAAAAAAACAGGAAATCTGCGCCGCACCGAGGTTTTCTATTATCTGTCATATGACAGTGTCTGGATTGGAAACAGCAAGTTGGCGCCCCCTGCAGCTGCAGGCGCTGAACGTTCACGTGCTCCGTGTGTCTATGAAGAACAGGAAGGGGAGGGGTGCGGCGGGGGAATTCACCTCTGCGTCTTTCCCAAATAAATGAGCGGGTAGGGGCTGAATCAACTGTATTAAGATGGCTAAAGTCAATCACATCTTAACGTTCTTCCATATTTCATTCATAATATCATAAACACAGGCCTATCATTCTTTCAGGTTTCTCTGAATTGTGTGAAATGGCCGAATAAAAAAAGGAAAAACAAAATGATTTTGTGGTCACCCCCCCATCAAGGTCAAACTGTTTAGTCCTGACTAAAGGAAACTTATTGAGTCAAGAGCCAAACAGAAAAGATGAACATAAAAAAGCTAAAACCACCAGGTGCCCCATTCAGGGGGAAAAAAAGAAAAAAGAGGAGAAAGATAAAGGTATGTAGCTCTCATGATGCATGTTTTCAATTATTTGAACCAGTTAACTGGGATTTTAACGGTTAAATGCGGTCAACTAATTGCTAACAGAGCTAATAGGGCTGAAATATTGAAACAAATATTCAAATGGTTTGAAAAAAGTCCTTGAATCGTTTTTTACTGATTCAAACTAGGATTTGTTAAATGCTCACTGCAGCCCGTGGCCTGCCTGAACAACAACAAACACATGTTGATCATGTTCACATAATAATAAATAAAACAATTCTACAAGCTGAAGAAAACACCCCAGTCACCACTAACTATCCTGTTTATTTATTGCAGATGGCTGCACTGATTATTTTTTACATGATTTGTTCTGTAAAAGTTGGCATTTTTGGTAATCTACAGTTTTTTATGTCAGTTTAAATTACAATTTCAGAGGCAATTCTAAAATATTATGGATCATGAGATCTATTGGAGATCTACCCCAACTTTTGGACTGCTCTGCCAGTCACTGTGGCTCAAGCTGAGAGGAGCTTTTCAAAACTTGATCAAGTCATGCCTGAGGTCACCTATGTTTCAGGGGCGGCTCACTAACCTGGCTCTGATTAGTATCAATCACTCAGTAGGGGAGCAGATTTCATGTGATGACATTATTGATGATGTTGCATCAAGGTTAGGTTTTAATTTTAGTTTGTGTTTTCTATTCTAAGTGCAATGCTGTAGTGATTATCTTTAGTTTGTTATGTGTGAAATATTTTTGCTATTTAGAATATTTATTATCTATTATGTTCATATATTCTTAATATTTAGTTATTGTTTGTTTTTGTATAGTTGATTCTATATATTTTGATACAGTATATAATGTATAGTGATTTACATTCTGACAACTTCATAGTAATTAATGTAAATATGTGCAACTTAGAAAAATTAATGTTCAATAGTTGTTCTAATAAAACATGCCTGTTTGTAGAAAACATGCGTGTGTTCATGCAGGTGGGGTGGTGGTGGTGGTGGTGGTGGGGGGGGGGGGGGGGGGCGCTCAAAGGGGGCCTCGCCCGGGGAGTAATTCGATGTAGAACCGCCACTGCCTCCAGGTCCTCCAGGAGAGCAGGGACTTTCTGGTCCGTCAGGAAAAGAGGGCACCAAGGGAGACCCCGGACCTCCAGGAGGCCCTGGTAAAGATGGGCCTCCTGGTCTGAGAGGATTCCCTGGAGAGAGAGGACTTCCTGGAACCCCTGTGAGTGAAACGAGTTCAGACCATCCGAGTTTGATGCTTTATGTTTCTCTAGAGGGTTTAGTGGAGCTCAGGTGAAACCGTGATGAGATCTTTTGATGTTTCCTTCCAGGGTGGTGGAGGACTGAAGGGAAGCGAAGGACCTGCTGGACCTCCTGGACCTGCTGTATGTTTTGAACAATCTCATGAAACTTATCCCTCAGGCTTCGTTAGGGACTTTTTTGTCCATTTGGGCAGTTTTTTGTTTTTCGTTTTGACACCATTTCACCACCGTTTGTGCATACGGTAAAAAAATGTTGTCGCAAAACCGCTCTCTGGACAAATTTGGAATTTTTAAAATAGACCAAGGGAACACTATGAAAGAAACACTTGAGACTTTAGAGGACAAAAACATCCGCTTGTAATAGTGGCTATAAAAAAAAATTACTTTTTTTCACACACCTGTTGAACAACTTCAGCCCTGCTAAAACATAAAAAAAAAATTCAGTCATTTTGAGGCTTTTAACCCTTGAAATGCTAGTTTAAATACTCAGTCATTGATGTAATTTATGAAGAAGAAAAAAACACTAAAACTGAGTTATTTTCTAAAAAAGACATTTTTTTTTGCCTGGGGGTGTTTAGTTCCAATCAGTCTTGATTATGTTATGAAATATCTAAAATTTAGAATTTTTTACATTTATAGTTTTTACATAGCAACAGATTTAAAATTCACTATACACTCGAGCCATTAGAGGCAAAAACGTCCCATTGACTTCAATGCAAACCACAGTTTTTGATCCTGCATCATCTGCAGCAAGTAATCATGCTTTCTGTGATGTTATGGTTTCATTTTGGACAAAAGTAGTCAAATTTATGATTTTTACTGTTCACCACCAAATTCTGTCATTTCTCCATACGTTGCCCAGGCGAGAAAGCTAAAAAAACCCTTACAAGCGGACGTTTTTGCCCTCTAATGACTCTTTTGTATGAAAGTTAAAGTGAAGCCTGAGGGTTAAGGTCGTTTCTGTCAGAGTCAGGCTGATGTTGATGTCAGAAGACCCAATCAAAGGTAGAAGTACTCGCTCACTGTTAAGTGTACCAACATGTGTACTTTCTAGGGTTCTCCTGGTGAGAGAGGTTCTGCTGGAACCGCTGGACCTGTGGGACCTCCTGGCAGACCAGGTCCTCAAGGACCACCAGGACAAGCTGGAGAGAAGGGTGTTCCA